>NC_057721.1:48072677-48088617 GCF_004010195.1 Chiloscyllium plagiosum
TCCGGCGTATCACCCTCACCTTAACCTCCTTCCACCTATCGCATTCCCAACGCCCCTCCCCCAAGTCCCTCCTCCCTACCTTTTATCTTAGCCTGCTTGGCATACCCTCCTCATTCCTGAAAAGGGCTTATGCCCGAAACGTCAATTCTCCTGCTCCTTTGATGCTGCCTGACCTGCTACGCTTTTCCAGCAACACATTTTTCAGATCTGCATCTATGCCAATAGTTAAAAATCACACAACACCAGGTTATAGTCCAACTGGTTTATTTTGAAGTACTAGCCTTCAGAACACTGCTTCTTCATCAGTTAAGTAGTTATCTGCTTCCAAATAGATCTGTTTGACTATAACCTGGTGTTGTGTGATTTTTAACTTTGTCCACCCCAGACCAACCCCCGGCACCTTCACATCTATGACAATAACATAAGCAGCAAGTGATAGACAGAACCAAACAATCCCATAGTCAACAGATCTGATCTAAGCTCTGCAATCCTGCTCCATCCAATCATGATTGGTGTTGGAAATTGAAACAACTCGTTGGAGGAGAAAGCTGCACAACTATCCCCATCCTGAATGATGGAATAGCCCAACACATCAGTGCAAAAGATCAGGCTGAAGAATTCACAGAAACCTTCAACCAAAAATGCCATTAGCCTTCTTCCCACCATCCCAGATACCAGTCTTCAGTCAATTCGATACATGCCCCATAATATCAAGAATTGGTTGGAGGCACTGGATACTACAAAAGCTGTGAGTCCTGACAACATTCCAACAGTAGCACTGAAGACTTGTGCTGCAGAACTTACTGCTTCCCCTAGCCAAGCTTTTCCAATACAATTACAACACTGGCATCTACCCAACAAAATGGAAAATTGCCACATCAGTTTCCTCAGGATCATCAGTAAAGTGATGGAAAGTGTCATCACAGCACTATCAAGCAGCACCTGCTCAGCTATATCCTGCTCAATGTCACCCAGTTTGGGTTCTGTCAGGGCCACTCAGCTCCTGACCTCATTGCTGTCTTGGTTCGAACATGGACAGAAGAGCTGAATTCTAGAGGTGAGGTGAGAGTGACAGTCCTTGACACCAAGGCAAATGTGGTATTGAGAACCCAGGCAAAACTGGAATCAATGGATATCGGGGGCAAACACTCTGCTGGTTAGAGTCATACATAATGCATACTCCTGTGTTTGATCACAGACTTAGTTTAATTACCTAAACTAAGGGTGTGACTGCCTCCTGAAGCAAAGTGTCCAGGTAACTGTCTTCCTCCCTGATGTAATTTCTACTGCTCAAACCCCAGTTCCTCAACTTAAATCTAGATTTGATTGAGCTGCAAACATTGCTATAGACATGTTTACTGTGAATTACCAAAGTGTCGAATGGTTCCAACATTCTGAGAAAGTGACTCCAATCTAGACTTCCCAACCATGGAAAACATCTTTGCATCTAGTCTGTTAGGCCTGATTTTCTATGCATTTAGTATGTATGAATTTTATACATTTCAATCAGATCCCCTCCCATTCTTCTAAAATGTGGTGAATACAGGCCCAGTTGAACCACTCTCACCTCATATAACAGTCTTGCCATCTCCAATATCAGCCCAGGGAACCTCTGCTGCACTCCTTCTGTGGCAAATATATACTGTTTTAGTTGGGAAGGCAAAATGTTCACGTAATTCTCCAGATACAGTTTCACCAATGCCCTATTTAACTGCAGTAAGACATCACTCTTTCTGAACTTAAATCCTGTTGCAATGCATATCAGCTATACCATTTGTCTTCCTAATTGCTTGCTGAATTTGCCTGTTTACTTTTACTGACTGGTGTACAAGGATGCCCAGACCCACATTTCCCAATATATCACCATTTGAATAAAACTTTGCCTTTCCTTTTTCAAACCAGAGTGTATACCTTCCCATTTATCCACAATTTACTGCATTTGCCATGTGTTTCTGCATACATTCAATTTGTCTATATTGCCCTGAAGCCTGCTTGCATCCTCCTCACAGCTCACAATCCAACCTAGTCGTGTGTTGTCAGCAAACTTGGAAATATTGCATTTGGTTCCCTCATCCAAGTCATTTATATTTGTCACGAATAGCTGGGGCCCCAGCACTGATCTCTGCGGTACACCACACGTCACTGCATGCCATTTATTCACACTTTTTTTTGTCTATCAACCAATGTCAATCCATACCAATACATTATCCCACTCCCCTGTGCTTTACCTTTGCACACTAGCCTTTTATGAAGGACCTATCAAACGTCTTCTTGAAATCCAACATACTGCAATAACAGCAGAAACCCGAGAAGAATGTAGAATATGCAAGGGGTAACAAAAAGGAAATTAGGAGAGCAAATGGGGGCGTGAAAGGATAATGGCATGTAAAATAAAGGAAAAAGCTAAGTCAGTTTACAAGTACTATGGATAAAAGGATAACTAGGAAAGATTATGAACCAGTGGTAATTTGTGCATGGAGCCAGAGGACATAAGTAGGGTTCTAAATGAATACTTTGTGTCAGTGTTTTCCAGTAAGAGGGACAATGTGGGTACAGAAATTAGGCCATAGGACTGTGATATACTTTTAAAACATTAGCATAGACATCTAGGAAGTTCTGAGTAATCTGGCAAGTTTAAATATGGTTAACTTTCCAGGACCAGATGAAATGTGTACCGGGCTGTTGAGTGAGGTAAGGAAAGAAATAACTTGGGACTAGCAATAATCTTCACTTCCTCTCAGGCCATAGGGATGATGCTAGAGGACTGGAAAATAGCCAATACAGCATCGTTATTCAAGAAGAGAGGAAAGAATAGACCAGGAAATTTGAGGCGAGTTATTGTAAAGTCAGTGGTGGATAAACCATTGGAAGCATTTCTGACAGGATTAATCTGTACTTGGAGATGTGAGAATTATCAAGAATAATCAGCATGGTTTTGTTAAAGGGAGACCATGTCTGACTAACTTGATTGAACCTTTTGACAAGTTGACCAGGTATATAAATCAGGCCAATGCATTCAATCTACTTGGACTCATAGAGTCAAATGACATGGTCCAATTCGTCCATGCTGACCAAGTTTCCCAAACTAAACTGATCCCATTCGTCTGCATTTGGTCCATATCACTCTCAACCTTTCCTGTTCTTGTACTTGTCCAAATGTCTTTTAAATGTTGTAACTGTACCTGCATCCACCACTTTCTTTGGCAGTTCATTCCACATACGAACCACCCTCTGTGTGAAAAAGTTGCCCCTTGGGTCCCTTTTAAATCTTTCTCCTCTCACCTTAAAAATATGCCTTCTAGTTTTGATGAAAGGTTCCAACCTGAAACATCGATTCCCCTTTTCCTCTGATGCTGCTTGACCTGTTATGCTTTTTCCAGCTCCACTTTTTATCCACTCTGACTGTCCAGCGACTGCAGTCCTCGCTATCTCCTAGTGTTGAACTCTCCTACCGTAGGGTAAAAGACCTTTGCTATTCATGTTATTCACGCCCCTCATGATTTTATAAACGTCTATAAGGTCATCCCACGACTGCCTACGCTCCAGTGTAAAAAGTCACAGCCTATCCAATCTCTTAAACCCTCCAGTCCTGGCTACGTCCTTGTAAATCTTTTCTGAACCCTCTCCAATTTAATAATATCCTTCCTATAGCAGGGCAACCAGAACTATAAACAGTACTCCAATAAGGTCACATATGGGAGATTGATACCAAAGATAAAGCCAATGGGATCTAAGGAATTTTGGGTGATGGTTGAGGAGTACTTTTGTGACTGGGAGCTTGTGTCCATTAGATTCTGCAGGGATCAGTGTTGCGGTCATTACTGCTTATGGTATATATAAATGATCAGTAAGTTTGCAGATGATACGAAATTTGATGGGGTGCAAAATAGTGTGGAGGATACCCTTTGTCTACAGGATGATATAGATGAGCTGGTCAGATGGGCTGATCAGTGGCAAATGCAATTCAATCCAGATGTGTGAGGTGATTCACCTGAGCTGGACAAACAGGACAAGGGAATACATGATGAAAGATAGGACTCTAGGGATCATTGAGAATCTACTAATTCCTTAAGAAGTCATGACAGGTAGTAAAGTGTTTAAGAAGGCAAATGCGATGCCTGTCTTTATTCGCCAAGGCATACGGTTTAACAGGAGTGAGGTTATGCTGGAACTGTATAAAATGTTGGATAGCCCACATCTAGAATATTTTGCATAAGTCTGGAATCCACATTATAGGAATGATGTGACTGTAATGGAGAGGGTACAGGAGAGATTTACTAGGATGTTGGCTGGGCTGGAGAATGAAGAAGAGAGCTTGGACAGACAGGGGTTGTTTTCCTTGGGGCAGAGGTTACTGAAGGGGTGGAAGAATATAGAATTGAGAAGTATAAAATTATGAGAGACACAGCAGGCAGGATAGATGGGAAAAACTTCTCCCCTTGCAAGTGTAGATTTCAGGTAAGGGGCAGGAGTTTTAGAGGGGATGTGAGAATTCTTTTTCACCCAAAGGGTGGTGGGGATCTGGAACTCACCACCTGAAAGGCTGGAAGAGGCAGAAACCCTCATAACATTTAAGCAGTATTTAAATGTACACTTGTGATGCCAAGGCATACAAGGCTAGAGATCAAGTACTGGAAAATGGGATTAGAATAGTTAGGTGGTTGTCTTTGACTGGTGTAGACTTGATGGGCCGAAGGATCATTTCTGTGCTGTAGACCTCAACAACTATAACTATCCATTGGTTCTCCTTTAATTATTCTGCTACTTAGATGCTCACAAAAATCCAAAGTTAAGCATAACTTCTCTTCCATAATCCAATGATGATTTTGTCTAAACCTGCTTAGGCTTTCCAAGTGTACTGTTTTCACTCTTATAATAGACTATAGCATTTTCCCCACTACCGATGTAAGGCTAACTGGTCTGTAATTTTGTTTTTCTCTCCCTCCCTTTTTTAAATGGTGGGGTTTCATTTGCCACCCTCCAATCTTTAGAAACTGCTGTAGACTCTATAGAATTTTGGAAGATGACGACTGATATTTCCAGGGCAACTTCATTTAGTTCTCTGCAATGCAGATTATTAGGCTCTTGTGATTTGTCAGCCTTTAATCCAATTAATTTCTTAAGCACCATTTTATTTTGTTAATACTATTTTTTTCAATTCCTCTCTCTCACTAAATTCTTGGTTCCCTAACATTTCTGGAAAATATTATTTGTCCTCTTTTGCAAAGACAGGACTAAATTCTTCCTCCAATTCTTTGTTCCCTATTATAATTTTCCCCATTTCTGTCTGTAAGGGGCCTACATTAGTTTTCACTCATCTTTTTCTCTTATTTTTAGAAGCTTTTACAGTCAGCTTTTATGTTCCTCACAAGTTTACTCTCATTCGATTGGAGCATACATAATTAATGAAGAAAACATGATGTAAGGTCCTAACTTAAATGTTACATAGATATGGGAATGTGCTCGGGAGTTAACTTGTCCTGTTTATCATCTGCTGTCATGGTACATCACATTCATCTGTGTAATACCATTCTTAGACATGATCTATAACTCATCTGCATCTACTCTGTGAGAGAACTAGGGAGTGCATGTATTTTACTACTGTTTAAATAGAAGAGATGGATAAAGTAGGCAAATACAAGCCTCTTATCCATTAAGATAATAATCTGTGACAGAAATGTCTTCCAATAGTAAACTCTTGGGTAAAATCAATGATAGCATTGATTTCTTAAAAGCAAATCATATTTGACTGTGTTGAATGAGTTCTCTGATGAAGTAGTGGACAAGGTTAATCAAGGTGTTGCAGTTGTTGTGTGCATTGACTTTCAACACGCATTGATAATGCATCACAAAGTGGACATAGAAAAATAGGGCTGAATCTTATAAGAAATAAGATAAGTGACATTTTTGTCCCATATTCTGAAAGGTTTCTCTCCATTAGGCCCAGAGTTTTCTCATGCTATTGTCCCAAATGTCCCTACTTACTCACTGCTCTTGATTGATTGTACCAGGACTTGTGAGTGACCACTAAGAGAGTAGGCAAGCATCCCTGAAATGCACCCTGGTTCACACCATGAGCTGAGTACTAGTTCCTGTGTGCAAAGTGACCTGGCAACAATATTGCAATTCAGCGTGCCAGTGCTCTTCAAAGAGCAGCACTGAAGTGTAGAAGCCTACTGTAAGTGAATCACAGATGTGCTATCATGTTGTGGTGTAGCTGGTCTTTGTTGGATATCAATGTCCCTGGAGAGCATGTGGCTACTATCCATGGAGTATGTCCTGGGAGTTTGGTTCTGGATGTCCAAGATAGCATTCTGGAGGAGCAAGCAGCAAGCAAGAGTCTTCAAGAACTGCTCTGACTTAGATGTTGAGATTTCTCAGCGTCGAGTTTCTATTCAGAAGGAGGAACAATGGGAAATTACATATTATTGAGATGCAATTAGGCAGTGATAAGGGTAATAATGAGAGACAATCCATGCAAATAGGCTTCTTGCCATTTACTAGTAAGAATCTTGTTTCACCATCCAACACTTGGTTGGAAAATGGACTGTTTTCCAGGAAGGTCCTCACTGTACATTTTACATAATTTTCCCAAATTTCATGCCATGGTCCATACTGTTCAGGGTTAGGAAGTTTCTACCATAAGGCTGGATTTTATCAAAAAACAACAAGATTCAATTTTGGTTAGATTCAAGGAAGCTTTCTGTCCATGAGCTCTAGCAGGTTTACTTGTGAAAATCTCCACAGTTCATCTTATTAGATATGCACCATGTTCCTGTGCACAGTTATGCACTCAGGAAGAGCGGAAATATTCACCTAACCAACATCCTGAGATTTCCAGTATCAAGCCACTTTTAAAACACTACCATGCCCCAGATGAAGCATTGACAGCCAGGAGCTGCCCTTCACAGTGCACATGGTGGGAGAGGAATGAAAAACAAAAGTGTCTGAAGGGCACATAAGTAACATAGGTGGTATTTAATTGCAAATACAACATATCATTGTTCAATGTGGGTATATCAAGTAATGGAAAGTCATTAAACAATTGAAAACTATCATTTTTATTCAGCGACAGCAAAGAAAAGAACAAAGAAAAGCTATGTTTTCTTCTGGGAACAGATATGTTAAAGAACAAAGTAAGTGGATGATCACTGTACTGATCTCACAGCCAATAGAAACAGGGATCAGTTAGACCCAACCTGACATGTTGCACCTCAAACTGCAGTGCTGTATCATGCTGAAGGTGACATCCTCTTTGGAAGACTACTATTGGTGCTCTCTCAGTTCTTCAAGCATTAATCGCATCTCCTCTTTGCCTGCTCCAGTTGTGCAGAGAACAACAATGCTAGCATTACATGGCACATTCTGTCTAAAGTATACTGCAAGACTCACACCAGCACTGCTCTGACCAAGCCAAGTATTGGAATCTCATCTTCAGCCCGCTTAACATCTGCTCCATGATGGCTGTCGTTGATGCATGGGCTGCATTGCATTTATGCTCAGCCTCTGCCAGGACGTTGTAGAACATAGTCATTAGCCATAGTTATAGATGGTATTCTTTGTCTCCCAGTAATCATCCTTGGATGGCAATTAAAACAGAAAGTGCTGGATAAATCTGGCAGCATCTAGACAGAGAAAAACAATTAGCATTTTGTGTCCAAAGACTTTTCTTTGTAATACTTTTGCTTTTATTATCCATATTAAAGGGAATATGGCCCTTGAAATGAAACAGAAAAGTTGGAGTTCTCAAGGATATAGGCATCATGATAGCTCTCAGGGTACCTGGTGCAAACCTGTAGGATGGGGTACTGAGGATCACATTTGACTTGTTCATTGATGTAATGGAGTTACTTTCTGTTGAAGAAGTCTGCTGTTTAGTGATACGCCAGTCTTAATGTGATATGTGTACAGTCTATAGCACCCTACTCCTGGAGAAAGTCATTAGTTGGGAAAGCCCATTGCCTAATCTGCAACATTGACTTCATCACAAGAAAATGAGGTGAAGTGGAATGATCTGGCACAATTTGCTTTGGTAACAGCCTTGATACATTTCTGGAGCAAGGTTTGTGATACACCATACAAATCCCCAGTTTCCTTGGAAGAAACCAATTAGATAAATATTTAGCACCGCTGTCATCCTAATAGCCGTTGAGATAAAATGGCCGTCCACACTTTCAGTTGGTAGGTCCCAATCCAGCCTTTGGCATAACTTTGTGCCAGTGTCCTGGGGCAACCTCTGTGGTGGCCATGTACCTTGCTCATCTAGAGGAAGTGGCACCAAGGATGATAGAACTCTGGATCTTCTGTACCTCCTCTGTGCCCTGAGGTGGAACTTCAGCTGCAATGACTTCATTTGGAGGCTGCAGCAGCTGCTGGAGTTTACTCCTGGACCTGGGCTTTCTGGCACTTTTGTTGCTCTTTAATTTAGAACATAGAACATTACAGCGCAGTACAGGCCCTTCAGCCCTTGATGTTGTGCAGACCCATGGAACCAATCTGAAACTTATCTATCCTACGCTATTCCATTTTCATTCATATGACAAATATTGATCTTGTTAAAAATTAAAGCTTCGCTGATTAAAGAAATAATTGCATGGAGACTGGTATCCCATACGACCAAAAGAAATTAGGCCATTTAGCCCATCGAGTCTGCTCTGTCGTTCAATCATGGCTGATATGTTTCTCAACCCCATTCTTCAGCTTTCTCTCAATAACCCTTGATCCCCTTGATACTCAAAAACCTATCTACCTCAGTCTTATACTCAGTGATCTGGCCTCCACAGCCTTTTGTGGTAATGAATTCCATTGATTCACCACTCACTGGCTTATCTCCTTATCTCCATTCTAAAGGTCTTCCCTTTACTCTGAGCTTGTGTCTTCAGGTCCTAGCCTCTCCTACCAATGGAAACATCTTCTCGGTCCAGGCCATTCAGTATTCTATATGTTTCATTTAGATCCCCCCCTTTTTATTCTAAACTCCATCGAGTATAGACCCAGAGTCCTCAAATGTTCCTCTTATGTTAAACTTTTCACTCCTGGGACTATTCTCATGAACGTCCGCTGGACATGCTCCAAGGCGAGTACATCCTTCCTGAGTTATCGGGCCCAAAACTGCACACAATACTTCAAATTTGGTCTGTGCAGAGCCTTACAGATTCTCAGAAGTACATCCCTGCTTTTATAAGTCCTGTCAAAATAAATGTCATTATTGATTTGCCTTCCTGATTACTGACTCAACCTGCAAGTTTACTTGAGAGAATCTTTGATAAAATCCCAAGTCTCTTTGCACTTCAGACTTCTGGATTTTCTCCCCATTTAGAAAATAGTCCATGCCTTTTTTCTTTCTACCAAAGTGCATGACCTAATACTATCCAATGTTGTATTCCATCTGCCACTTCTTCGCCCGTCCTCCTAAGATGTCCAAATCCTTCTACAGCCTCTCCATCTCCTCAATGCTACTTATCCATCTACCTATCTTTGTATCATTTGAAAACTTACCTCAAATGCCCTCAGTTCCTTCATCTAGATTGTTAATGTATAAAGTGAAAAATTATCGTCTCAACACTGAGCCTTGCGGAATATCACTTGTCATTGGCTGCCATCCTGAAATGGCCATTCATTCCCACTCTCTGCTTTCTGCCAGACAGCCAAGCTTCTATCCTAGTTAGCACTTTGCCTCTAACACCGTGGGGCCTTATTTTGCTCAGTACCCTCCTGTGCAGCACCTTGTCAAAGGCCTTCTTGAAGTCCAGGTGATAATATCCATTGACTCTCCTTGGTCTAACCTATTTGTTACTTCCTCAAGCAATTCTACCAAATTTGTCATGCATGACCTGCATTTGATGAATCCATGCTAACTTTTCCCTATTTTATCACAACACTTCCAATGAATTCCAGGATTTTACCCACGGCCGAGGTTAGGCTAATTGGTCTATAATTTTTTGTCTTTTGCCTTACTCCCTTTTTCAACAGGCGTGTGATGTTAATGATTTTGCAGTCATCTAGGATCTTCCCTGACTCTTATCAATTCCAGAAAGATCGTCACAAATGCCTCCATTATCTCTTCAGCTACCTCCCTTAGAGTAGTCCATCTGATCCAGGTGATTTATCCACCTTCAGGCCATTCAGTTTTTCTAGCACCTTCTCCTTGGTGATAGCCACCACACTCAGCTCTGCCCCCTCATTCTCTTGAATATTTGGGATATTACACATCTTCCATTGTGAAGCCTGACGTGAAGTAATTATTCGGCTCCTCAACCATTTCCTTGTTCCTGACTACTATCTCTCCAGCATCATTTACCAGCGACCCAATGCCCACTCTTGCCTCTCTTTTGCCCTTTATGTATGTAAAGAAACTCTTACAGTCTTCCTTTATATTACTGACTAGCTTACCCTCATATTTAATCTTCTCACTCCTTATTTCTCTTTTTTTGTTACCCTCTGTTGGTCTTTGTAAGCTTCCCAATTCTCTGGTTTTCTACTGTGCTTCACCTCATTATATGCTTTCTCTTTTGCTTTTATGCTATTCCCAACTTCTCTAGTCAGCCATGGCTGCTTCATCCTCCCTGCACCATGCTTCTTTTTCCTCGGGTTGAATCTCTGCTGTGTCTCCTGAATTACTCCCAGAAAACCCTGCTATTACTGTTCCACTGTCTTTGCTGCAAATCCTCTCCCAGTCAATTCTACTCAGCTCCTTTCTCATGCCTCTGTAGTTGCATTTATTCAGCTGTAATACTGTTACCTCTTCTATCTTTTCCCTCTCAAATTGCACAGTAAATTCAATCCTACTATGATCACTACCTCCAAAAGATACCTTCACCTTAAGGTCCCTTACCAAGTCTGTCTCATTGCACAACACTAAACCCAGAATTACCTGTCCCTAGTGGGCTCCACCACAAGCTGTTCCATCTTGTAAACATTCCACAAATTCCTTTTCTTGCAATCCACTACCAACCTGATTTTCAAAGTCCACTTGCATATTGAAATCCACCATGATCCCTATAACTTTGCCTTTCTTGCACATCTTTTCTGTCTCCCGGTGCGTCTGGCACCCCAGCTCCTGACTACTGTGTTTTTCTTCACCCTTGCCATTCCTCAATTTTACCCACCATCTGACACCATCTGACCTACATTGTTTCATACTTTTGATTTAATTTCATTTCTTACTAATAAGTCAACCCCACCCCCTCTGCCCACCTGCCTTTCTTTTCAATATGATGTATATGCTTGAGTATTCAGCCCCCAATCCTGATTGCCTTGCAGCCACATACCTGTGATGCCCACCACGCCATACAATTTTGATCTGCACCACAACCTCATTTACCTTATATTGCGTGCATTCAGATATAACACGTTCAGTCCAGTATTAACCGTCTCTCTTCTTATTGTCATTTGTTTGTCTAGCATGCTTCAAGTTTGATAGCTAACCCTTTCCAAACACACTGTCCTATCGGTGTCTGTGCTGGAGATTTTAACAACTTCTCCTGAGTTCTACACTCTTGCCTCTTCCTTTAATTTGGGTTTTCTACTTTCCCCTACAACTGAACTCTCCCCCACCCCTATTTAGTTTAACGTCCTAGTTGTGCAAATCGCTAGGTCTCTGGTCCCAGCACGGTTCAGTCGAAGACCATCCCCTCAGAACAGGTCCCTTCTTCTCTAATATCCCATGAATTCAAACCCATTTCTCCCACACAAATCTTTGAGCCATGAATTTACCTGCTTAATCTTATTGACCGTATTCCAATTAACTTGTGGCTCACTTAGTCATCCAGAGATTATCATCTGCTTTTTTATTTAGCTCATAGCTGCTCATACTCCCTTAGCAGAATCCCAGCTCTAATTTTATCTATGTCATTGGTACCTAGGTGGACCACAGTCACTGGATCTTTACCCTCCCACCCCAGGTTCCTCTGAAGCTCAGATGAGATATCCCAAACCCGAACACCAGGCAGACAACACAAACTCCAGGACTCTCGATTCTGGTCACAGAGAACAGTGTCTGTGTCTCTTCCTATACTATCCCCAATTACATCAATATTTCTCTTCTCTCCCCACAATTGAATGGCTCCCTGCATCATGGTGCTATGGTCAGTCGGCTCATCCTCCATACAGTCCCCATTCCTGTCCACACAGAGAACAAAACTCTTGAACCTGTAGGACAAGGACAGAAGGTGAGGCTCCTGTAATTGTACCTCCTGGATCCCTCAACTTCCCCACTCACAGCCGCATCCTCCTATCCCTGACTACTGGCCAAATTCGAGTTAGTTAGTCTAAAGGGTGTGACTGTCTCCTGAATCGCAGCATCCCAGTAGCTCTTCCCTCTCCCTGATGTGTCACAATGTTTGAAGCTCAGACTCTAGCTCATCAACTCTGAGCCAGAGTTCTTCTAACAATCCACATTTACTACAGACATGGCCACTGGGAACCACAATGTGGTCCACCAGCTCACACATCATGTGGATTTTACATGACCCTCCATCCTTATTTTACTGAATTAGTTTTGAATTTGGAATTTTAAAATTTTAACAGTTTTTGTATCTCTGCTTATGCAAGTTCTAACCAATAAATTAATAAGATTCAATTTAACACAGATTCTTTTGAAGCACCACGCCAGTACAAGTAGTTCTTCAATAACGCAATGGTTACGTTCTTGGTGCAGCCCCGTGTTATCGAAAAATCACGCTTTAGAAACAGTGCTTAAAGTGTTGGTGATGTAATCACCATACAGCCATCACACGTATTAAAAGTTTGCGCTTTAGAAACAATGTCCCCAATTCGTCAATTGTGTTATAGTGAATTTGCATTAACAAAACGTGTGTTGTAGCTGAACAACTTATAGGTGAATTCATTGGTCATGATTCCAACTGTGAGAAACCTATGTGAGGAATTGCTGAAACAGAATAGATCCTTACTAATGTCAGCACTCAGTATTTGCATCACACACAGATTATGATTTTAACATACTCCTTCATGCATTCGGACATGGAGGACTCCAAAAGGAGGGCCATTTAATGCTTCTACATGGATATTTGACAGAGTGGAACTTATTCTGATGTATGCAGCACAAACCACGTTGCACAAATTCAATAGAAGATTGTAAGTGTTGTATGAATACTAATACCTTGTCCCCCACCACTGCCCCCAATCCCCACATCACCCAAGAAAGACAGCATTGCATATAAAAGCATGCTGATTACATTTATTACATAAAATACTTACGTTTTAATGTGAGAAGAAAGCAACTCCATGCCCTTGTGCAGCTTACGAGATCTTGACTTGTCTTTGTGAATTGTAGCTGGGAGGTGTCACTTGTAAGATTTTCTGTGAATATTTCAGCTTTACAGAGATGACCAACAACAATTTGTAATGACCAATGACAAGGTCAAGATTGCTTTTGACCAGGATTTATATCCCACATTGGTGGACAGTGCATGCATTTCACATGCAGGATACTGCAGTGATTATAATGAGATCAGCTAGTTGGAGCTCATAGAAGATAAGTTCTGAGTTCAGCCAACTCTGTATTAATTGCTTCCAGAGCTGTTCAGTTATTATTGCCTAAGATAGTCAAGCCACATACAAGGTAATTTCGGTTTTTAGCACTGACGACCTCAGCTGCCCCCATCCCCAAAAGATAGAGATACCAAGAATCCATATCACAATCGTGACCCCAAGGTGGTGGGGATCTGCCAGTCAGCGCAGAACTCCTGGCTGATGGAGCAGGTCATTATCCTTCTCTAGACATGTCCTCCGCTGGGGCATGGTACAGTAAGGGGTGCAATTGTCCCTACCGCGAACAGGTTTGGGAGGTCTGGCGTGTCGGTCGCTTAAGTCCCCTTAAATAGAAAAACAAATCCCCTTGCCGCTGGGTAACACACATTGTCCTGTCCTTCCATCTGACTGTCCATCCACGTCACCCCTGAACCCCCGGGTGCTCCCTGTAGCTGGTAAGTATCGAATGGGAATGTCCATGTGGCAGAGCTGACATGGGTGCCATTGCACTGACCACATATGAATTATCTGCTCGCGGTCACATTGAAACATGCCTGCTCACTGCAGGTGCAGGTAAGCTGTCCCCTGGTGACTGTACAGTACTGATACGTGCACTGTATTCATCCTCTCTACCATCCCTGAGCTCGGGGTGATAGGGAATGTGAAATTTTTGTCTAATGCCGAGTAATCGGCAGACAGTCTTCATGACACATGAGTCATTTTTGGGAACTAGGGCATAAACGCATCTCCATCCCTGCCCTGTGAAACAGAGTGGGTAATTACCAGGTTTTACATGGGTCTTCCCTAGGCTGGGGTACACAGCCCCATGGGCCAGTGGTCCTGCTCAGCTGCACATATTTACCCTGGAGTCCCTATTTATATTTTCCTGTCTGCCCCTTACACGGCACTCCCGAGGTGTCTACTGTATACAGGTCGCGAGGGGTCCACACCAGGGTTGCAACAAATAGAGATTATACTGATCGCACCAGTGGGTAGCAGACATGCGGTCTCCTCTACATTGGGGAGACTGGGCGCCTCCTAGCAGAGCGCTTTAGGGAACATCTCCGAGACACCCGCACCAATCAACCAAACCGCCCCGTGGCCCAACATTTCAACTCCCCCTCCCACTCTGCCGAGGATATGGAGGTGCTGGGACTCCTCCACCGCCGCTCCCTCACCACCAGACGCATGGAAGAAGAACGCCTTATCTTCCGCCTCGGCAGCTTATCTCTCCATGCTTCAGGCTCTCTGCCTTTATTCCTGATGAAGGGCTTTTGCCCGAAACGTCGATTTTGACTGTCCTCGGATGCTGCCTGAATTGCTGTGCTCTTCCAGCACCATTGATCCAAAATCTGGTTTCCAGCATCTGCAGTCATTGTTTTTACCCAGTTTGGTTCCCATGCAAGCTTAGGTGGGTTTTACAGAAGAGGTTATCTTCAAATCCTGACATGCTTCCCACAGTCGTGACACTTAAACACAGTAAAAACACAGGTATATACATTTTTGCAGTTCAATAAAGTTATCAGTCAAAGTCTTTGTTTTGGATGTGCAGTCGTGCTTCTGTGTGGTTTGTTCTGTTGGGTTTTCCATACTCCCCCCCCCCCCCAGTATGACCGTCTTGTCCGCTGTTCCTGTCTGCACCTGGGGAATGGTCAATGGCATTAGTTTAGTCATTTGAGTCTTCAACCGGTTTTAGTTGGGTCCAGTGCTTCCATGTGTCTTTACCTTTAATCTATTTACAGGCACAGCTCTCTCCACTTATTACCACGTCATATGGCCCATTCCATTTTGGGGAAAAGCCTGGTTTGTCAGGCAATGCTCGCACCAGGACACGGCTGCCTGCTGCTGGGACCTTAGGGAAGATTTCAAGTTCCCCTGCCTTATCCTTTTTGTCCTGTTTATCAATTACAAATTTATTCACCCCTTTCAATTGCGTGCTTAATTCTATCACATACCACTGAATTTTGTCTTTTACTGGACCCACATCGGTGCCACCTATGATTATTGTCTCTGGCAATTGCATTACTCGCCTGGTCAGTAATTCATATGGTGTTAGCCCGGTTGTCTGATTTGTGGTGGCTCTCAATTTCATTAGTATGGCTGGCAGCACTTCAGACCATGTTCTGCCTAAGACTTGCATAACCTTATCCTCTCCACCCCTCTCACCCACTCCAACCTCTTACCCTCGGAACGTGCAGCCCTCCACTCCCTCCGTTCCAACCCCAACCTCACTATCAAACCAGCAGACAAGGGAGGCGCGGTAGTAGTTTGGCGCACCGATCTTGACACCGCTGAGGCTAAACGCCAGCTCGCAGACACCTCCTCCTACTGCCCCCTTGACCATGACCCCACCTCCTACCACCAAACCATCATCTCCCAGACCATCCAGAACCTCATCACCTCAGGGGATCTCCCATCCACCGCCTCCAACCTCATAGTCCCACAACCC
>NC_057721.1:48093063-48134008 GCF_004010195.1 Chiloscyllium plagiosum
TCCCAACTCCATCCAACAGTGCCCCTTCCCCCCACCCACCCCCGAATCCTCTCCAACACAATCCCCACCCCCAGGCCCTATGCGCGTCTCCCTCCGGTCTGTCCCCACCACCTTCCGGGGCAGCCGGACTGGACACCAACAACAAAACTGCTGCTGCTGCCACCTCCTTTTGGGGGCATGCACGCACGCACGCACACACACAACCTTTTACTGCCATGTTTTGACAGGTTCCACTTTTGCCCTGTACAGGACAGTGTTGGAGAGATTATCTGAGGAAGGGGGGGTTTAGGGTACATACCTGTGTAGAACTCTTGGGAAAGAATGTGGAGAGAGAGAGAAGGCGGGAGGTCAGTCATTTAGAGATGGTGCCTGGGCTCCCATCGATGTCCAGGACTGTTCTCGGCAGCATTTCAGTAAGCCGAGTTCACTTTTAATCATTGTAAACAAAAGACGCGAACTGTATTGGAAACACGTCTTTGATGTAATGTTTCTATCGGGACCTTGAGATCTCCTTTGGATAGTCCAATATTCCGATAGTTGATATTCGGATAATCAAGGTTCCTCTGTACATGCTGGTACTATCACCTTGTCTGCTCGCCTCCAGACACCATCCTCTCCTTTGAATGTCCCCTGCAGTTCCCATTTCTCTCTCTCTTCCTGCGGGGTGTCCTCCTGTAGCTGTTGAATTTGGACAGCGTCCTTTGCTAATTCAATAGTGGCTATCATAACCTCGTCAATGGCTTTTTGTTCTAGGACTTTCTGAGCTGCTCAGTCTGCTGCCTGGTTTCCTTTGAATTTTAGACAACCTGGGCTCTCATTTGCTGGCTCCTTTTGATGGGCTTTTATTTTTATTACTGCAGCTTCTTTTGGCTGTTCACTGGCACACAGTAGTGTCTGAATTCTTAATTGGTGTGCGATAGGGGTTCACCCTGCAGTGATGGACCCTCTTCTACCCATGCCACAATGTAGTCATGGATTACATCGAAGGCATATTTACTGTCCACACACATATATACATATATATACACACACACACACACACACATACACAAGTTTTCCTTTTGCTAGTTCATGTGCTTTGGTGAGTGCTACCAGTTCTGCTACCTGTGCAGACTGACCTCCACCAATCCTCCCGGACATGACTGTTTCTAACTAATCATTTATTACAGCCCATCCTGTTTGGGCAACCCTGCTACGTATTTTTGTGGCCCTTCCACGAAGAGGGTCTCCTCGGCTGTGTCTAGGGGCGATATCCTTTACTCTCCCCCTATCTTCATCCCCATCTATATCCCCACAGTTGTGTGGTTCACCTGTGTCTAGGATTCCCTCAGCTGGGTTTTCTCCCGTATCCCTAACTATTATCACGGACTAACTTGGGCGTAAAAGAACTGCCTCCCACTTTGCCCTTCTCATATTGGAGACAGCCCTCAGTTTCCTTGCGTTTAACATCTCTACTAGGGTATGTTTAGTGTGGAGGATGACATTCCCTGTCATTACTATGGGCTCACTAACCCTAACGGCCCAAGCAGCACAGTCTAAGGCTGCTATGCACCTGGGCAACCTGGTGACTGCTGGCCCTTCTGTCGTTGAGTAGTATCCTACAGGCCTTCTCCTGCCACTGTGGTCTTGATGATCACTACGGAGTAAAGTCCTCCCTCATTATTACAGTGGATGTGAAAATCTTTGCTGGGATCTGGCAGCCCTAACCCAGGGGCCGATATGAGTTGAGTTTTAAGCTAACTGTATGCCTCCTCCTGTTCTGGCCCCCAGATTGCAAGTTCCAAGGCGGGCTTGCCTCCTTTAGTTAATCTCTGGATCGGTTCCGCCAATTTTGTGAAATCGGGTGTAAAGCTCCGACTGTAGTTGAGTAGCCCCAAGACCTTTCTGACTCCCCTGACAGTGGCAGGTCGTGGCATCTGTTGGATTGCCTTCTTACAGTCGTTGGACATTTCTTTGAGTCCCTGGGATATAAGATGTCCCGGGTATAAGACTTGTGTTTTGCCAATTTGTGCCTTTGTGGGGCTAACTTTTAACCCTGTGGTTGCGAAGTCCTGTAATACTAGACATAAAGCTTGGTAGTGTCCTGATTCGGACTCTGAGGCAATTAGGATAGCATCTACATATTGGGGGGTCATGCTACCCTCTGGTCAATCTATTCTCTTAAGAATGTCTCTCATCATCCTGTGAAAATTAATGGGGCTGTTGCGGAACCCTTGTGGCAGGTCAGTCCATGTGTACTGCCTGTCCCTTAGTGTAAAAGCGAATTTATTCTGGGACTCAGAGTGTAATGGGATAGACCAGAACCCGTTGGCTTTGTCTAAAACAGTAAAAATCTTGTGTTCGGGGCCAAACTGTTTAAAATGGTGGAGGGGACTGCTACAAAGGGGTACAATTTGGGCGTGACCTTATTTAGTTCTGTATAATCAATGGTGAGCCTCTGGCTCCCATCAGGCTTTATTACTGGCCACATTGGGGAATTAGTTGTACGTGTAGTTGCTTTCAGGATTCCCTGTCTCACTAGTCCTTGCACTATCTCCTCAATTGCTTTTTCTGCTTCGGGTTTTAATGGATATTGCCGATGGGGCTTATGCTCCAGTCTGGGAACCCTTATCGAGTCTATGTTAACTCGACCTGTATCTAACTTTGTTTCTGCCCATGCTCCTGGGTCGAAGGCGCAGATGGCTCTGAATTCCCCCCTTTTCAAGGTTCCAGTCCCTACTGGTTACTGTAGCCACTTTAATAGTTTCAAGGTGACTTGTAAGTTTCCCAGTCTCAGTCTTTCAACCGTCCTGTCTGGGCCAAATCAATTTCCCTTTTGCACAATCGGTTAGAATATTATATTCTTTCATGAGATCATTGCCCATTACGGTGACCTCGTTATTTTGGAATACATAGAATTTCATGGGGATATATACATTGTTTATTTCTACGAGGGTAGTTTTGCTTAGGTAAGCTGGTGTTTTATTCCCTCCTACCCCGGTTAAGTGAATCATTTTATTTGTGTGGGCTATGGGTAAGTTTGTGTTAGATACGGTCGCTCCTGTGTCTACTAGCATTTCACATTTCCACCCTCCTATTGCAATGGGCATGTAAATTCTCCCCTTTCCTTTATCCTCATGAATGCGGGCAGCTGGTTGTCTGCTCTGCTGAACTTGGGATTCCCGCGGTTCCGCGTTGTTCTGGGTGGTGTTTGGGGGTCCCCCATGCTTTTCCCAGCATACTGCTTCTATGTGTCCTATTCTGTTGCAATGACTGCAATATTTTACATTGTTCCCTGCTCTATCCTCTCTTCGTGGGGCCCTACATTCTCTAGCAAAGTGTCCTTATTGGCCACAGTGGCAGGATAGTTTTATTCTATCTCATCTCCATTCTGGTAGGATGCTTTATCAGGTCTTGCCTTTATTGCGGACCTTCTGCATCCTGCACCCTGCTAGCCCACTCAATTAGATCATCATAATCCTGGAACATCATTACTTCCATTTTCAGGATGACTTGGTCGGCCCTAGAGAGCCCATCTGTAAAAGCCTGAATGAATGCCCGGTCCCCCTGATTTGGGTTCACTTGCCCTGAGCATTCCTGACAGACCCTAAATAATCATTCCCCATACTCAGAGGCTCCTTCCCCTTTAAGTTGCTTAGTGGTCATTATCCTACTCCAGTTCGTGGGAGCATTTCCTATCACCCTTTGGATTTCCTCTTTAAAATTGGCAAGGGGGCCTGCTGGGCATCTATCTTGGCTGTAAGGGAAGGACATGTGTCTACCATCGTCACCTGAAGTCTTGGGCTGCTGTGGCATCAGGTCCACCAGCTGCCTGTTTCCACTTATCTGCTGGGCAAGCTGCCCGGTCCAGCTGGTTTATGTCTCTCAGGTGTAGTTGGTTCCCTACTATCCAGCTCTTCCCAGAACTTGGTGTTTGCGCTCCGGGGCTGTAATTTGACCAGGGAGGCCATAATTTTCTGCCACTCCCCTGGGGGAGGGTTTATAATTTGCTTTGGGCTGTAAGTCTGTTCCTCCTCTGGTTACTGGCGCTAAGTTATACTCTTGCACAGTTCGTCCAACAGAAGGAGCAGTTGGTCCCTGCTGGGCGGTCTCGTAAGGGGGAAGCAAATATACATCTGAATACATCTTAACTCCTGCTCCTACTCTTGTATTCTCTCCTCCAGCTCTTTAGCTTGTTCCTGGTCCTTTCTTCACCTACCCACGGAGGCACTCACTTGTTCAATTAGACCTGCTAATTGGGACACAAACATTACCCCTATCTTTTTACTTTTATTCCGTCACTATCTCTTTTGTACTAATGTCTGGGATGATTCTCAAACACTTTTCTTCATTTGCTCTGTCAACCCTTGTCTGTCTGCCTTGTGTTTCTCAATAAGGGAACCTGCAGTATCCCCCTTGAAACTTTGACCTGCCATTTAGCAGATTGTGTACCCTCAGATACCACTAACAGTAAAGTGTTCCTAACCAATAAGGACTTCTCTACTCCCTGCCAATAATACTGTCTCAGCACCATCCGTATGGTCATAGCAGCCTCCTAGCAAGGTGGGACTTCTCTACCTTCCCGGCCCCAACTACTAGTCGGTACCTACCAGTTGGCTGGGAATACTGTCTCAATAGGGTGTGCTCTCTTCCGGGACTCCTGTACCAGCCTCAGAGTCACCAGCCTTGGAGTCAGAGTCGGGGTTCAATGACAGAGTTTATTGTACAAGGAAATATTGGAGCTCTGGGGAGAGAAAGACACCGCCAGCACAGTGGTCAGCTGTGAGTCTTCTCTCAACCCATTGCACATGGTCAAGATACTTTTATACATTTTGTAATATAATAGGTCAGTGATGAGGTTATTGTCTTTGTAACATAATTTGTTTATTGTAAACATTGCAGAATCATTGATAGTTTTGGTGATGTCATTGTCAGTTCCAGCGCAGCCTTTGTTAATTTCTACATCTGCGCTGAAGTCCATTACTATAGTAATGGGTGCTGATTGCTCTTCCTGAGAAGGACAATTACTGCAGCCCTGGCTATAAGCACTTTGTATCGAGTCCATATCAAACAGTTAGCATTTCTATCAAAGGTGTTGGCTGGACCCAGACACTTTGGTGGGCATTATACGCTACTCGTGTGTATTCTCTCACCCACCTGCCTGAAACTAATCAACTACGTTCTGAGTGCTTTGTACTGGCATTGAGGTGACCCCAGGCAGTATCTGTGTTTGCTCTGCTGTGTCTCTCCATATTGTGGTACAGCGGCCATCTTGTGTGTCAAGTGGCCATCTTATGGCTCAGTGGCCATCTTGTGTGTCTGTGTTCCTAGTGTCACTCTGCCCTGTGCCATCTCCCACTTCAATTGGAATATGTGGCAAGTGGGGCATATAAGTCGCAGGATATTCTGATGGAAGTGGACACCTTCCCCAGTCTGACTGAGCTTGGGGAACACCACTTAGATGAAGGCAATTGCATAGCTTCAGTCAGGACATAGCCTGAACTGAGGGACTCCAATCAGCCCACGGCAAAGCCAAATCTATGCCAAATGATTAAAGTTTTCTTCAGGATCCTGGCTGGCAAGCCATTGTAGTTGCTGCAGGTATGTGGATACAAGATAGCAAAAACATCCCACCAGAGCTAAATTGAGTAAGAGAACTCATAGGCTGGTGTTCAGGACGGTGCACACTCTGGAAAGTCCAACTACATCTAGTTTGGAACAGTTAAGTTGCTTAGCAACATCCAAATCAGAACCAATCAAAATAAATGTCTGGTTAAACATTCTCCCAGTTCTAATGGAAGTCGAAACCGGCACAGCCATTTCAGTGATGACAGAACCAGTCTTTAACAAAATTCGTTCTGACTCCAACCCTTAAGTTCGCACAATACCTTGGCTAGACTGAGAAACTATACAGAGAGCCTTTACAGATTAAGGGTATAACATTGGTTCTAGTCTGTAATGAGAAGCAGCGGCTTCAGTTACCATTGATTGTAGTAAAAGGTTCAGGCCCAAGCTTGATGGGGTGAAATTGTTTGAGAAAAATTCATCCAGATTGGCTCAATGTTTTTTGATTAGAAAATGGCTGCCTGGTTGATGTTCTAATGAAATACCTGGAAGATTTTCAGGAAGACTAAGCGACTATCAAACTAGCTAAGTTCATCTTGCATGTTGACCAGGAAGCAATTCCATGATTCGGCAAGACCTGCCCAGTGTCATTTGCACTATAGGTAAAAGTAGAGGCAGAACTCAGAAGACTGGAAAGTGAATGAATCATCATACCATTACAATATGCAGAATGGACAGCACTGGTCATACCAGTTGTGAAGCTTGATAGGTCAGTTTGACTTTGTGGGGATTTTAAACAAATGATAACTACATAATCTCTCGCATAGAGATTTATACACAAAGATGGCTGTGAGGCTGTCCTACACAAAGCTAGACATGAGCCATGTGTGCTTGCAATTGTGATTAGATAAGGATTCCCAGAAGTATGCTAAAATTATTAGGCGTAAGGGTTTGTACCAATATACAAGACTGCCATTCGGGTATTGTCAGCCTGCGCCATTTTCCAGCGAATGATGAAGAACATTTTAGAAGGTCTACCCCAGGTTGCCATTTATCTAGATGACGTGCTAATAACAGGATAGACCAATAAGAAGCACTTAGAGAACTGGACGGAGTCATTGGACATTTCTCCCAGGTAGGTGTACGCCTTAAAAGGGAAAAATATGTCTTCCAGATGACCTACTTGGGCTATAGAATCAACAAGACTGGACTACACCCATTGGAAGATAAAGTGAGGACAATCAAAGGTGCTGCAGTCCCACATCTGTACTGGAGCTTAAGTCTTTCCTTGGGCTGGTGAATTATTACAGAAAGTTTATACATAGCCTGGCCTCCATCCTGGCACTTTTATAACAAAATGTAAAAAAGAGTTAGCCTTGGAAATGGTTGCATAGCCAAGCCATAGCTTTCAGGGAAGCGAAGAAACAGCTATCATCTGCTAAGGTATTGGCACACTGTGATCCCAGGCAAGATCTGGTGTTGACATGTGATGCCTTTTCATATGGCATCAGGGTAGTATTAGCTCATTGGTAGCCCAGTGGAGGGAAATGCCAATAATGTATGCATCCAGGACTTTGGCTAATGCAGAGCTTAATGCAGAGCCCAGATAGAGAAGGAAGGTTTGGTAGTCATATTTGGAGTCAGGTAGTTCCACCAATGCTTTGTTGGACATAAATTTATAAAAATAACAGACCGCAAACCCCTGCTAGGTCAACTTAAAGAGTACAAGGCAGTGCTGCCCATAGCTTCAGGCTGAATTCAGCAGTTGGCTCTAATACTAAGTGCATATAATTACAAGTTAGAACACCATCTGGGAGGCCACGTAGCAAATGTGCATGCATTGAGCTGCTTCCCACTGGCAGATGCAACACTGGTGGTGCCGACACTGGAAGAGTCCAAAACGGTTTTAAATTTTCTGGACACGCTTCCAGTTACGGCTGACAATATCAAACATTGGAAGCATAAGACCTGGTTCTGACAAAACTGAAACAGTTGGTGGTGATGGGGGAATCAAAGGGCTGTCCCAACCAGAAGTTAAACCTTTTTTGTACCCGGAGAGACCAGATCATGGTAGAGAATGGCATATTATTGTGGAAAGCAAAAGTGATTGACCCAAACAACTCCACCACAGTCATCCAGGGATTTCCAAATTTAAGACGTTGGCAAGAAGTTATGTCTGGTGGCTAGGATTGGATGCAGACATAGCTGCATTGTTGGGACTGTGCTCAGAGTGCCACAAGGACATTAACCATTGCCAGCAACTCCCCCACATTCATGGGAATGGTCAGGTAAACACTGGACTCCATTACATGTTGATGAGGCAGGTCCTTTCATGGACTCAATGTTCTTGGTCATTGTGGGCACCCAGTCAAAGTGGCTGGACATGCATAGAATTCATTAGTCAAACACAGGGACAACAATAGAAAAACTGCACATATCTTTTGCATTGCACAGACTGTTGGAAGTGTTGGTTACAGATAATGGGCCATCGTTTACAAACAGGGAATTTAAGTATTTCCTAAAGTGGAATGTTATTCAACATATGAGGACAGTTACATACCATTCATTATCCAATGATCTAGCAGAAACAGCAGTCTGAACTTTGAATGCAGGCTTAAAGAAACAGCCTACAGCTTCACTAGATACCAGACTGTCTCTGTTCCCATTAAAAGACCACCCCTCATGCAATTAGAAGGACAGCTCCAGCTGAGTTGCTTATAGGGAGAAGACTTCACATCAGGTTAAATCTGATCTTCTTGGACCTGGGGGTGGGGGGAACAGCATCGGGGAGGCCAATGCCAAATACAGGACTCTGCCTAAGCGAGAAAGATAGTTTACCACAGGGGAGAAAGTTTCGTGTAGGAATCATGGGAATGGCCCTGCATGGTAAGAGGCATGGTTGACGCAACATCAGGTCCAGTGAGGTATGAAGTTTGGGTAGGTGCGATGGTCCTGTACAAGCATATGGTCCATATGAAAGCTGCGAGCTCGAAAATGGAGCGGGAGCAAAATGTGCCTGGTTCCACAACATCCTTTATGATTGTTCTGGAATCCGTGGGTTCTTCCTATCCATCAAGCATTGATGATATCTCGGAATCCGAGATGGACACGGCGGATGTCACTGTCTCAACACCGTTCCAACTGAAGGAAAGAGTGAATTTCTTCCAAGATGCTCTGGGTGCAAGAGGGGAGCTATGTATCAGAGGCAGAGTTGGGGGAGCCTGACCCAGTGCTAAAATGCCCCAAATGGAGTTACAAAAAAAAAGAACCGTCCTTTGTCCTCAGACTCATAGCAGGAGGGATGTAGTGATTGTAGTGAGGTCAGCCAGATGGCCCTCATAGAATATGAGATCCCCGATTGGACCACGTTAACAGCCCCAATCAGAGAATCCTGGCTAACAGATACGAACAGACTCAGATATCCAGTTCATCTGAGAGCAGGCTCAGTGTTAAGGATTTTCAAATGTAAATAAAAGTTACTTGATTGGATACTGGCCTGCGTGGAGTTATTTCAGGCACTATGATTACAGATGTCTTCAGCCTGTATTGTCTAGGTTCCTAATTAATGCAGTTGCCCTTGAAGGGCCTCATATCACTCAAAAGCATAACTTGCATTCTCAGTGCAAATAAAATCCACTTACTCTGCACACTCCAACTGTTGATAGCTTCCATTCTCCATTTTTTATTGCACATTAATATTTGACATGGAGATGGAAGACAGGTTGTGCTTATCAGATTATAGAGTCATAGAGATATACAGCATGGAAACAGACCTTTTTTGATCCAACTCTTCCATGCTGACCAGATATCCTAAATAAATCTAGTCCTATTTGCCAACATTTGGCCCATATCCTTTGAAGCCCTTCCTCTTCATAGACCCATTCAGATGCCTTTTAAATGCTGTAATTGTACCTGTTTCCAAACTTTCTCTGGCAGCTCATTCCATACATGCACCTCCTCTGTGTGAAAGTTTTCCCCTTAGGTCACTTTTAAATATTTCCCCTCTCATCTTAAACCTATACCCTCTACTTTTGGACGCCCTTACCCTGGGGAAAAGACCTTGTCTATTTACTCTGTCCATGCCCGTCATGATCTTATAAATCTCTATAAAGTCACCCCTCAGCCTCCAACGCTCCAGGGAAAATAGCCCCAGTCTATTCAGCCTCTCCCCAAATCTCAAACCCTCCAACCCTAGCAACATCCTTGTAAATCTTTCTGAACCCTCTTAAGATTCCCAACATCTTTCCTATAGCAGGGAGACTGGAATTGCATGCAGAATTCCAAAAATGGCCTAACCAATGTCCTGGAAAGGCACAACATGACCTCCAAACTCCCATACTCAATGCCAATAAAGACAAGCATACCAAACACCTTCTGTACTACCCTATCCACCTGTGACTCCACTTTCACGGAACTATGATCCTGTACTCCAAGGTCTGTTTATTCAGCAACCCCCCTCGGACCTTACCATTAAGAGTGTAAGTCCTGCCCTGATTTGCCCTTCCAAAATATAGCACCTCACATTTACCTAAATTAAACTCTATATCTGCTACTCCTCGGCCCATTGACCCATCTGATCAAGATCACATGTTCAGCCTGATAATCAAAAGGTGCTCCCAAACCTTCATGTTTCTTCCTTTCTAACACTCACTGTTGACCCCATTACTATTGAGATTCCACACACATACACCCTATTCTTTCATTTACATCTTAATTTACCAAAATTAACTTTTAAGTCCTGGCCCAACAACTTAGTCAGTTCAACCACTGTGCACACTGTCATCTCATCAAAGCCATGGCGGTTTTGATCCCAGCCCTGCAGTAACCCATATCCTCCAGATTAATGTCTTTCATTCTTCTATGTTGAGTTGCCCCCTTCAAACTGATTGTCTCCTTTGCATGGAGGCACGATTCCTCTAATCCCTGCTTACTCCCAAATGGCTACCAAATTATCTAAGATATGCAAAGCATGAAGTAATTTCAATGGCTGTTTTCAAATTGGAAGGAAGTACATAGTGGTGTTGTCCAGAGATCTATATCAAGATCAGTTTGTTGATGTATATTTCAAATGTTGCAAATGATACAAAGCTCAGGAAAATCTTGAAAAGTTTTGACAGTGTGAATAATAAGTTGGCTTTAATGGCAAAGGGATTGGTAACCAAAGGCCAACAACTAAAGGTAATTGACAGAGGAGTCAGCATTTCAGTGAAGTGAACTGTTGTACATAGTGAGTTGTTATAAACTGGGATGTATTGCTTGAAAGGGAAGGAAAGCAGAGTACGCTATAAAAAGGGAACTGAATGAATGCTTGAAGGGGAAATATTTTCAAAGCTGTGGGGAAAGGGCAGAGGAATGGGACTAATTGGATGGCCTTTTCAAGTTCCTAACTCAAACACATTGGGCTGAATGGCTGCCTTCTGTGCTGTAAGATTCCATATCTGTATAAATAGTATAACTTCTTGTGTTGATATTTGCCTGCTCTCTACTTTTTTATTATTGTAATTGTTTCCATAAATCTGACAAATAAGTTTTTAATTATTACAACATACACAGGGTGATGCAATATATTCATCAAAGACATTATTATGTACAAACAGTGAGACAAATAACAGATTTCAGGAGCATGTTACCAGGCTAGAATAATGGGCAGACATATGGCAGATGGAGTTAGTAGAGATGTGTGAAGTTACGCATTTTGGAAAGAAAATTGAAGAGTGGCAATACATGTTATCCGTTCATTTCCTGTAACACCAGGCTGCTCAAAGTAACTGAAACAAATTCTAAGCATTCAGTTCAAACTTTCCAGTGAACCTTTTTGACGTAATATATTTGATCGTCAACACAGATGCAATTATCAATCAGTCAGACGGATTTGAGAGCAACTGAGCCACACATCTTTTTTTGGAAGATCCTTTAATATACACTCTATAACCATGTGTTCCGACTTCTGGATTTGTATTAATCCTTCTGCATTCAATACCCTAATCTGATGCTAACAGGAATACAAACCTGATTGAAAATTTCTCATTGTCCAGTTTCAAATATAAAGGTGCTAATGCTTGAAAGATTGATTAAATTTGTATTACTGGTGGGCTGTTTGTCCTGAAAGTTGTTATTTTATCTACTTTATGCTTAATGGTTGATAATAGGAGACAGAGTCAGATGTCTATTTTACTTCCAGCAGTGTATCTTTGCCTGATGCAGCAAAGTTTATGTTATCCCTTGTAACAAAAGAAACTAGACTGTGGGCAACAGGATATTGAAATATCCAACAGTATTGCAACTCAGTAATAATTACAAATATTACATTAATAGGCATATATATGTTTGTTAAGTTATTCAAATACAAAGAGCAGCATCCTTCTGTCAGAGTGTTGAGCTTCAAGTGGCCTGAATTAAATGGTGACTGGCATAGTTGCACTCTTCGCGATAATACAATGATGATTTCATGAACATGTATCTAAAAGGCATACTGACATACTGGGCTGAATTTTACCAGATATCAGACAAGTGTCAACTTCCAGGAGTTTCGTTCAGGGTTTCTCTCTATGAGCCTTAGTGAGTTTCCTCACACTATTCACTAAAATGCACTTCATTACAAATGCACAATACCTGTATGGCACCTTTCTGATCCTATCTTCCCTCTCATCAGAAGTGGAAGTGCTCACGACTACCAGGACCACTCAGAATTCCTAGCACTGTCACTATATTGAAATACAGTTGTCCACCAGATTACATACTCTCACTCTGGAGTTGCCATGCACAGTTACTGTGAATTGCCCTAAAGGTGGAGATAGAGACAAGTAAACACCCTAATTTGCCAACAGGAATCTGGAGGACCTACTGGATGGGATTGTGCACAACAGCGTCATCCTATGACCGCAGAGGAGACCACCACCAGCCTGGCAGCCTGGTCCAAAGTTATCATTTTGCCAAGGTTCATGGTCTACCACTCTCAAATTACATGCTACATTTTCACTCACACTCTCACACACCCAATCCACCCAGACTTCTAACCCTGCTTACCATCTATGTTGCCTACTCACATACTCAGGATACCCATCACCTTTCTCCACCTGCACCATACTAACAGTTGTGCCAGTCACTTTCATATCACTCAACCTCTTCCTTTGTCTCATTCCAGGAGATAACAGCCCACAATAGGACAGGTAGAACCAATATTGATAGTGGAACAAACAGAGAATGCTGGAGGAACTTAGCAGGTCTGCCAGCATCGATGGAGTGGGAAACAGAGTTAACATTTTGGGTCTGGTATTATTTTTTCAGAACAGAACTGAACAGAACAAGAACTTCTGTTTCTCCAACATTCTCTTTATTTGTTTTAGATTTCCAGCATCCACAATAGTTTGCTTTTAAACATTGTATGATTTCAAGAAATAGCATAGAGTTGAAGAGATCAAATACATGGAAAAAAGCAGGAACTGACTATTGAGTTGGATGATCAGCCATGATCATATTGAATGGCGGAGCAGTCTCAAAGGGCCAAACGGCCTAACCTGTTCCTATTTTCGATAGAAGAAGAAGCCACAGATCTCTCAGTGCCATGCACTGGCAAGGCTGTCTCCTGCACCCTCCACTAGCTCAGATACTGTCTCCTCCATGGATATTTAACTGCATTAAAGCACATGCTGGTGAGTACATCACTGCTATGTCTCTGAAACTGCTTAATTAGCAAACATCCCAAGCCAATGGGACTTGGAGGGCTGCTGGAGACCAGGCACTTGCTTAGCCCCAGGCTGGAGAGCATCTGTTGCTGCTGGCAATTGAAAACATCATATTCACAAGAAGACAGAGGAGCAATAAGCAGGTTTTTGGGAGACACTGGTCAAACTGACTCAAAGGTTGTCGGACTCCACCAAAACTGTTTGTAGTGTTCTACTTCTAGAATATCTGGCTGCTTATATAGGCAGGTTGGTGGCCACAATGGAGAACCTAGTTCAGGTATCTCAAAGATTGCTGGATATATATACACACAGACCTGAAGCCCATCGCTTATTGATGTTCAGCAACAATGGCAAGGTGACAGGGACGAAGAACCTTGACCTCACTCCATGTGCTCCTTCCTAACAAGGAGACAGGTCAGTGCCAATGGGCACCCAGCCAGAGGGGAGCCATATACATATCCAGAATTGCCCTCTCAGGACACTTCAACTCTCTGGAATTCAAACTGGGGAGGGTGAACCTGGGCATGGCGCACTCTGTGTTTGGGTCCTCTAGCCACAAATGCCAAGGGGCCATCCAACCAAAACATCGAGACCAACAAGTTCCACTGTATGGCAGGCCCCCTGTCCCTCAGCTGTGGAGCCCAGACTGCACCTAGACATTGTGGAAAAGAAAGGAAGAAGAAGACCTTCTAAGCTTACTTAGGTGGCACGATGATGTTGTTGTAAATATAAATTTGCAGCAATAAAAAGGTATTTTGGTCTTTATTGCCAGGAGGTTGAGGTTTAATGTTGGGGAAGTCTAGTTATAACTATGTAGGATGGTGGAAAGACTGCACCTGCAGTACCATGTACCGTTTTGGTGCTTGTATTTAAGAAATGATATGTATTTAAGTCAAGGCATTTGTGACAGTTCAAAAGGGTTTAACTAGACTAATTTACTAGGCTCCTGGAATGAACGGGCTGTCTAGAATGGCTAAACAGATTAGGCCTTTATTAATGAGAGTTTAGAAAAATGGGGGGGGGGGGGGGGGGGGCGATCTTACAAGATTCTGAGGGTCCTGAACAGGGTAGATGTTGAGAAGTTGTTTCCACTAATGGGGAATCTTGAACTAGGGGACATAGTTACAGACTCTTTTTAAAAGTGAAATGCAAACGAATTTTGTCTCCTAGAGTTTAGTGAATATCTGGAATTCTTTATGCCAGAGATTTGTGGAGGCCCGGTCAGTGCAAGTATTTCAGGAGGGGATAAACAGATTTTTGAAATATTGAGGTGTTGAAGGCTATGAGAACCTGACACAAAAGGGAAGTTAATGCCTGGAGTAGATCAGCCAAGGTGTGAATAAAACAGCATCTGCTCCATGGATTCTTCCAAGTTAATTGCTATTTTGGCAACTACAATGAATCTTTACAGTCCGCAAATCATTACTGAGACTTCATGACCATTAGTGGGATTGATCTGTAATGTTGCTTTGATCTTTCCCATATTCTCACCCTACCTCTTTACTTAACAGTTCACCTCCACGCTTTATCCCTGTGTCCCAGGTATACCATGTCATCATGCCAGTCATGGCTGTGCATTGCCCACCCATCGAAACCAAGGACATGCTGTCGATAACCTCTCACTCCCATATTACCCCTTTTCCTGTCATTCTCTGTCATCTCCCCCGATATGTTTAATTGTCTCCTTCATAATTATTATCCTCTCTACATCCCAGCATGCTGCCTCAAATCCCCACAATTGAATTTTCCAGCTTCTCAACCACTGGAGTGACCCCTGATAACCTCCTTTTGACTTTAAGTGGACAGCCCTCCAGTACTGAACATGATCTACACTCTTGACTAATTGGATGGATTTCCCTGACTGACTTACCATGACTGTCTGGACTGGTTGCTGTGAGTCGACACAGCTGACCATGACACATTCCCCCTATATTTTGAGGCACCGCCATTTTTGTTGTGTATTTGCTTCGTATTCTGCTGGCAAATAATGCAGGTGTGAGATTGATGTAGCAATGTGTCTATATAGCAATGTGCCTGATCACTGCTGACAACTATGACAAGCTGTCTGGCTCTGTGTCTGCACTAAATGGCAAGGCAAGACAGAATTAGAGTGAACTTTTAAGATCTACCTTAGGTGGCAAAATACAAAAAGGCCAAGGTAGGGCAGAGTTGTTGAGAGCATTCAAAAAGGTGTAAAGGGAATGAATACTAAGAGTGCAAGTGAGGAGCTATAAGATGCTTCCTGGTTAAATCCATCAGATGCAAGCTTGACTCTGTGTGCGAAGTGCATGAGCAGCAGCATTAGAATGATGGGTGCTGGTGCACTCCTGTAATGTTCCCAGCTGATATCACTCTGCAAGTCAGTTTCAAGATAGAAATCTGGCGATATAGATCACATCGATCTTGGTTTTAATGAGGTGGTCTATCACTGAAAAAACAAGTATGCAATGCTGCAGATTAGCTTCTAACAAAAAAAATTACACACCAGACATGACAATCAAAATAAAATAAACCAAATTATTTAAATGTTAAAGAAATTTAAAGATTTTGCAACACCCAGTAAAGTACCTTCCCATTAATCACAAAAGTACTCCTTTACAGTAATCACATGAGAAAGAATTCCATTCTGTATCAAAGATACAGGGTTTAATTTGCTCCCTGACTTGAGAATCTGATAGCCTCTTCCTTGAGTCTTCATGCAATAGAGTTTAGACTTTCCTAGCTTCAAGTAACCCCTTCAGGGCTTTCACCAAGCACTTGTGGTTTGTAAGTTTTAAACTAATGCCTTACACTAAAGTAAGCTATTTCTCAACAATTCCAAGTCATCTCCTTTCTTTAAGAGTAACTGATTCTGACAACCAGCTTCAGCCAATCCTATTGCAAAAGTACCAAACTGAAACCCAAAAATATTTTTGAAGGTATGGGTGTTTCTCCTAAGCAAGTAAAAAAAAATCATTCTCTGACATTCTAACCTGAAAACCCAAAGTGCAACTGTTTACTTTCACAGAATCTTTACAGTGTGGAAGCAGGCCATTCAGCCCATCAAGTTAAACTACCTTTCCAAAGAGTATCCCGCCCACACCCACCCCATCCCTATAACACTACATTTTCCATGATAAATCCACCTAGCTTGCACACTATCAACAATTTAGCATAGCCAATCTACCTATTATGCACATTTTTGGACCATGGAAGAAAACCGGAGCACCCAGAGGAAATCCACACAGACACAGGGAGAATGTGCAAACTCCACATGGACAGTTACCTGAGGATGGAATCAAATCCAGGTTCCTGGCGTTGTGAGGCAGCAGTGCTAACCACTGAGCCATCTGTTCATTTGTTCCTTGTACTTTGTTCCCTTTAAAAAAAACTCTCCCAACGTAAACAAATTCTCATTAGCCTCCAGGAACCATGTCTCTCATACTGTTTTTTTTTAAAGAAGTCAGCAAGTTTACAGAATTGGATACAAGTTAATCATTAAGCCCCTTTAAACAAAGTTCATGTGCCATTCGTTTCAATCCAAATTATAAAATAAACTGTGTAGATAAATCAAAACCTTACATCACACTCCAAAGTTCATCATTGAAGTGCAGATCTATATTTTAAGTGAGGCTGAGTTGTGCCTTAAGGGTGCGCAGAGGCTGATATGTATCAAGTACCAATGTCCATGGATGCAGGCAGTTTCTGCCCATAGAGCAAGTCATGAGTTGTTGGTGACAACTGTCTAAAGTGGAGGTCTAGAGGACCAAGTGGGAATGTGTAGTAGCCAAGTACCTGCACTCTCTTTAATATTTGGAATTGCCGCTATCTCACTTCTATCTGGTGGGTGGAAGAGTAGAAAACTGCATATCAATGACACTATATGAGGTGATAATGCTAATGTATGTAAGTAATTGCAAATAGACTTCTTGCTGATTACTGCTGAGGTTCTGTTCTTGTTGTGTTCAACATGTGATTGCAGAATCTGACTTTTCATCTCTTGACATCAATATTTTCTCTGGATTTCACTCTGTTTTCCCAACTGACTGGCCAATGTCCATGTCATCCAGGGCTGAGAGGATACCACCCTCTGTCATAAATTTATATTGCTTTACTGAATCTGATAAAATTACATATAGAGCTGATGTTTTTTCTTTGACCCATTAAATTGAAAGAGACCATGTGCACATGGAATATTCTCATAAAATGGAGTGCAGTGATGGTTGTTTTCGATTCAACCGCAAGGTCCATATCCTATTTATCTTTTTATGAGGCGGATAAATGCACACTTTTCATAGGTTCAGTGACAAGTATTACTGAATACAGTATGAAGTACATTACCTTTTACTTTTCCTTGTTTTGAATTGTGTACCAAGATGGGAAAAGGACTGCTTTAAACCAAGGACTGTGGAAGGAATTGCTTTTCTTTTGAAAAATCAAATTACTGGAGCACATTGGGGTTGTGTTTACACTGTTGTTTTGTTCAAGCAATGAGGTTAAGCTGAGACCCAGTAGCACAGTGGGTGTGTTATCACTAAGAGACAGGCTGCTGATTGGTTTTTCAAGTAGAGCCAGTTGTGTGGGCCAAAATAACCAGCATAAAAGCTCTCTAACTGGCTCCTGGGCAGCTTGCATGTTAACAATGTAGAGATAGATATCTCCACATTGCAAAACAGCATCTCTCCTTTACTCTTTTTGCAGTGAAACAACCAAAAACTGAAAGATATATAGCTATTGTCTTCTACCAGTTGCTACAAGCTGTTAGCTGTAATCAGTGATTTGAGAAATTGAGCAATTAATATGTCTACACCACAACCACCCAGTGACTTCAGCAACGAACTGAGAAGATTTGAATACGAAGATCAGAAATAAGAATGACTAGGAAGAGTCAAAACTGGACACCTCATTAAATTCTGTAGTCTACTGCTATTGAACTGCATTTCCACATTATTCTTTCCAATATCCATAACAATCATGTTTATTTAAAAGTAAAAATTCTGAAGATGAGTAATATTTTCTCTACACAGATGCAACCAGACCTACTGAGTTTCTCCAGCACTCTTTATGTTTGATCCATGTACATTTGTTTGTCTGTGTCTGTCTGCATCTGTATGCAGGTGTTTAATAAGGGGTTAAAATTCCAGCTAGTTGAGTATTAGGTCGATAATTCATATTGTTGTTTGATTTATTTGCAATAGGCAGTGATTCATGTTAAATATTGAAGTTATAAAGTATTTTTTATTAATCTGAGACCAGCAGAAAAATAAATTGGGGATATTGAGATTTGATGTTTGATTAAATCTTTAAATTTTGTGGGGCCTGAGTATCAGCACACTTTGCTGAGTGGGTTGTGTCACCAAGAATTTAGCATGCAAAACAAGAACCTCCAACCATTGTATCCATCCTAATTGTTTTTCCTTGTTATCTATTTTTGAAAGCCTTACTTACTTCTCTCCCTGAGTCCCTAAGGACTAATTATTCAATTTTTGGAGTGTTAATAGCATTCAAAATAATTGGGGTTTATCATTACTTGGCTCCTGAGGAACATTTTTATTTCAACTAAGTGTGCTATTGAATAGAAAGGTCAATGTGGATATGTCATTCTTGCAGGCGTGCCATCTTTTTCAATTACTTAAAGGAAAATCATGTTAACACTGGACAAATTACCTTCTGCGTGGCAGCTACAAGAACTCATCACTATGTAACAAGATTTTAGTGGGATATGTTTTCCTTCATGGCCCTGCAAGACAAGCTATAAGCACCTGACTTATAACCAGATGGTAATTTGATTTGAACCTTGCGTGGTCTGTCACTCCAGCTTGTTTCTCACACTTAGAAATGCATTTTGCATCTTGGCAGCTGCTGTCGCTGACACTATTCATAAAATAAGTCATTGCTTTAGGAGTCAAGAGATGTGAGGGGGAAATTGGATAAAAGAAACATTCAACAAAGAAAAAATGACCTTTAATAATCAAATAATCATTGGCAGGTGTTTGACTTAAATCATGGAAAAGATTTTCATAATTCACTTATGACTGAATTCCCATACACTTTATTATCCTTGACTGATATCTATTCACTTTCAGAAACAGATTAATTTTGTACCATGTCCTTAATAATTGAACTATAGAATTAAGTAGGATCTTAACTTATAGTATCAAATCCAGCCTTTTATGCTAAATTATTGTATTGTTGGCTATTGTCATGCTGCTGTTGTACAAATTGGGTACATATGGAACAGAAACTAAATGTCATGTCAACCATAAAACTTCATGAGAAACAAAATCAATTATGAAAGTCTGCAAAATATGGGATCCCCTCTCACTGATTTCACATTGAAAGCTCCTCAGGATGTTTTATTATGTTAAATTCAGTCATAGTGGATTTTTAGGTTAAATTGATGAATACGTGGTTCTGGAAAGCATCTCTCTTAAGCACGTTGTTGTACCAATTCTTATTTTGGTTTAATCATCTTATAAATGGCTATTACATATTTTCTAATTTTATTTGGTTCTAAAATTACAGAACTAAACTTGTTAGAATCTATCCAAATGGCTCCACAGTTACTCTGTCAGATGAACCATTTGAAATTTTGAATGCTACCATCTTTAACTATGTTGGCAAATCAAATTATCATACAACAAATTAAGAAGAAAAAATCCTGAGAGGGAAGTATAATAAGATCTTTCAATTGTTTTGAGGTTTTGGTTTGCTTCAAATTCTTTTCCACCAATATCATTTAAAATGGGACTGAAAATAAACCTACAAGTCACATCTTTGAGTTCCAGTTTCATTGCTTCAAGGTGAAAACCAGTGGACTCAAAGGTTTGAATTCTACCAGCCACTGAGTGCCAGGAATAACAGCACAGAACTACCACTGGGCAAATTTCCCAGCAATGTGCAAGTGACAGGCCAGATGCAAATTGGCTATCAGTTCCACAATGGTGGACAGCCAAACTACTCCACTCAGGATCTTACCAGGGACAGTTTAGCATGATCATCATAGTTGGCACTTTGTTAGTAGTAGACCAACTCTTCCCCATTCTCCCCAACTTACTGTGAGGTGAAAGCAATTTTCATGGAGGTGACCTCCCTGCAGTTTCCCAGGCTGTCATCAGGGTCAAAGGGTCAAATGGCCAAAGATTTGAGTTGTACTGTGGAAAAAAAAGGTCCTCATTGCCCCAAATATCCGACTAGACAGGTTTCTGTCTGATGGGTGTGACCATTTGTCCTCGGGCATCTTGAATACTTCATCACTATTTAGCTGGCTGAGAGTGAGGTTTTGTTGAGGTCTCTAATCTGCCCCACTATCTCTGTTAGGCAGCTGAAGCATCATACATACTGGCCGTCTGATTGAGCCAGCAGCATCAAGAGCCTTCTCACTGTCTTAATTGGCACTGTGTGCCAGGAGGCAGCCAATTAAGAGGTTGCCTCCAGGTAGATAGCCAAGCAGATCCTACTGTTGGTAAATATTTAGCCTAAATACACCTGGGAGGAAGGATATTTATTTTAAGACCCTATCAATAGTTAATAGCTCTGACTAAGCTCTTTTAATGTTTTAAATTCACTCCGAATTGAGGACTGAGACTCACAATAAATTTGACTGAATAGTTTTACCGTATTGAAAGGTTAGCAGTACCGTTACAATGTTATCTCCAAATCTATTATGATGATAGGACATTGATTAACTAATATTATCCCATTTTAGCACAGTAATCCATAAATATTTAGTAAAAGGAATCAGAAAGCAGAAAAGACAGAAACCTACATGAAATTTCCATTTCCTTTTCCTGGTTAAATTGTTTGATAGATACATGTGTCTTGTCAAATAATTAACAGAGAAACATATGGAATCATTTGTTTAATCAGACATATAGTTTCCTTTCTCTGGTGGTCTTGCCCCTCAGCAACAGCACAGCCTTTCAGAAGATCTGGAAGTGAGCTGCTTTCCACTTGAAATGTAACACTATTTGCATTCTATTTGTTTAATACAATGCTCCACTAACCAAGACAATCATGTCCTGAAACAAACTGCAACTAACCAAGACAATATCTGCTTTCTGGGCAGATATGTAGCTTATATTTATCACAATAGATTTTAACCTTCTTCAATCCTCTCAATAAACTTTGTCAAGTTTTCTTTTTAATTGCATGGAGTGTTAATTGATTTCTCTTTGAAGATAATTTTTTGAAGAACTTTATTTAATTAGGGTTACCCACTTTATGGATCCCTATGATACACAATTTGCTTTGAGTAATGAAACTATATACTTGGGTAATGCAAAATACAATTACATTAGATAAAGAAAAATGACACAATTATTAATTACTCAACACTTGAGATCCATTGAGACTTTATTAATGTCTATTGAAGTCCAAGTTATTATTTTGGGAAACCACAGTAATACCAGGTAGTAGAGATGATGAGGGGCCAGGAAGAGCAGGAATTCTCTTACATAGAAATCCAAGAGATAAAAATGTATTGGGGGAGAAACTAGGGAAAGATACAAATTCAAACCGGGAGCAACAGAGAACTTTAGACAACTTCAGCCTAGTGGACTAGGAGAAGGGCATGAAGTGGTAGTAAATGGCAGCATTTGTTTACAGTCAATTATGGAATTAAATGAGTGGAGATGTGGGTTGTACAGGGTTAATGGCCAAGTTTAAAGGAAATAATGGTTTGAAAGGATCAGGACAGTGAAGATGGCGGTTAAGGCACAATTGAGCAGGTCAGTAGCTGCAGGAACATTGTGATGAATAGATGGGCACGTGCTAAATAGTTGGGATTTTAAGAGTGAAGTTTTAAATGTACTGAGAATCATTGATTCATCCAAACTATCCCTCAGCTTCCTGAACAACTTTTCTACTCTTAAGCATAATTTTCAGGACTTAAATGCAGCTTCCTTACCAAACCAAATCTGGTGACCTTTTCCTTGTGCTATTTGTTGATTTAACTAGCCTTCCTTTCTCCCTTCTTCCATCATCCTTCTCAATTCTACCTATATATTGTTTCTCTCTTTTCATCTTCTTCCCTTTCTCCCTCATCTCTTCTGATTCCTTCCTGCATCTTATTCTCTCTATCTCTCTCCTCTTTATCCTTTTTGCCCTCAACCTGCCCTTATTGAGCTCTCCCACTCTTCGTCCAATTCAGTGGTCCTGGCCATCTCCGCTTGTTCAACCTTAATGATCCACTTATACCTGACTTCCGTGTGCATGATTACAGAAGCTCAACTAGCTTTTCCAAACGAATGAAGATATTACAATTGTGTTTTCCAATCATTTCATGATTAAAATAAAATGAATTTCTCGCTGGGAAAATTATTTTTCTTTCTTGTAAAAATGTATTATTTTAATGAGTTTTGGAAGTATTTTATGTTATAACTCATGTTTCTGTTAATCTAGGATTACCTTCTGCCATCTCCCTTTCCAGAGTAAATGGTTGTATGTGGGCACAGAGCGAGGAAATACATACGTTGTGAATATCGAGTCATTTGTCCTATCGGGATATGTCATAATGTGGAATAAAGCAATAGAACTGTAAGTATTGTCCATGACTAAATAACGACCATTATTGTGGAAAGAAAGTCAAATCTTTGTGCACCAGTCTACCTTGCTTTTTTTCTTCCTCATAGATCATAGAGGCATAGATCAACATCAGATATATGTTTTTTGTTAGGAATACCAATACATTGTAACAAAAGTCATTCAAGAATAAGTTTTCTGGTAAAGTAGACCATTGAACTCTTAAACAAAACTGTGGCTTACAATATAATTTTTCACGCAATACTGTACCAATGTACTCAACCAATATAATTTTCTATGATGGGGCACAACAAAAGCTAACCAAAATAGTCCTTGGGATGACAGGATTGTCTTTTGAGAAGAGATTTAGGAAACCTGATCTGTATTCACTACAGTTTCGAAGAATGAGTTGTGAGCTATTAAACTTTCAAAATTCTTAAACTCTATGACAAGGTGGACATGGATTAGATGTTACCCCTGACTGGTGAGCCGAGAACCAGAGGACAGAATCTCAGCATAAACGGTAGACCATTTAAGACTGAGATAAGGAGGAATTTCCTCACTCCAAAGGTGGTGAATCTTTCGAATTTTTTACCCATGAGGAATTTGGAAATTCAATCATTAAGGATATTCAGGAAAGAAATAGGTAGATGTCTGGAGACATATGGCATCAAGGGATATGGAGATAATTGATTGGTGGAGAAAGCTTGATGGGCTGCATGGCTCACTCCTGTTCTTATGTTCCTGTCCCAAAAACAGATTACCTCGTAATTTTCACATTGCTGCGCATCCCATTCTTCTACGCCCTCATCCAGGTCATTAACAACAATGACAAAACGCTGTGGCCCCAAAACAGATCCTTGTCGTACACCACTAATACCTGAACTCCAGGATGAACATTTCCCATCAACTACCACCCTCTGTCTTCTTTCAGCTCGCCAATTTCGGTTCCAAACATCTAAAACACCCTCAATCCCATGCCTCTGTATTTTGTACAATAGCATCCCATGGGGAATTTCATCAAATGCCTAACTGAAATCCATATACATCACATCAACTGCTTTACCCTCATCCACTTGTTTGGTCACCTTCTCAAAGACATCATTAATATTTGTGAGGCATGACCTACCCTTCACAAAACAGTGTTGACTATCGCTAATCAACTTATACCTTTTTAGATGATTATAAATCCTATCTCTTATATCCTTTTCCAACATTTTAACCACAACCGAAGTAAGGCTCACTGGTCTGTAATTCCCAGGTTTGTCTTTACTCCTTTTCTTGAAAAGGGGACAACATTTGCTATCCTCCAGCCTTCTGGCACTATTCCTGTAGACAATGACGACATAAAGATCAAAACCAAAGGCTCTGCAATCTCCTCCCTGGCTTCCCAGAGAATCTTAGGATAAATCCCATCCAGCCCAGGGGATTTATCTATTTTCACACTTTCCAGAATTGCTAACACCTCCTCCTTGTGAACCTCAATCCTGTCTAGTCTAGTAGACTGTATCTCAGTATTCTACTCTGCAACATTGTCTTTTTCCAGTGTGAATACTGACGAAAAATATTCATTTAGCGCTTCTCCTATCTCCTCGGACTCCACACACAACTTCCCACTACTATCTTTGATTGGCCGTATTCTTACTCTAGTCATTCTTTTATTCCTGACATACCTATAGAAAACTTCAGGTTTTCTTTGATCCTATCTGCCAACAACTTCTCATGTCCCCTCCTGGCTCTTCTTAGCTCTCTGTTTAGGTCCTTCCTGGCTAACTGGTAATTTTCAACTGAGCCTTCATGTCTCATCCTAACATAAGCCTTCTTCCTCTTGACAAGAGATTTTTAACTTCTTTAGTAACCACAGCTCCCTCGCTTGACCACCTCCTCCCTGCCTGACAGGCACATATTTATCAAGAACAAGCAGTGGCTGTTCCTTGAATAAGCTCCACATTTCAATTGTGCCCATTCCCTACAGTTTCCTTTCCCATCCTATGCATCCCAACTCTTGCCTAATCACATCATAATTACCTTTCCCCCAGCTATAACTCCTGCCCTGTGGTGTATACCTATCCCTTTCTATCGCTAAAGTAAACATAACTGAATTGTGATCACTATCACCAAAGTGCTCACACATCTCCAAATCTAACACCTGGCAGGGTTCATTATCCAGTACCAAATCCAATGTGGCCTCGCTCTTTGTTGGCCTGTCTACGTACTGTGTCAGGAAACCCTCCTCCGCACATTGGACAAAACTGATTCATCTAAAGTACTCGAACTACAGTATTTCTATTCAATATTTGGAAAGTTAAAATCCCCCATAATAACTACCCTGATACTTTGACGCCTATCCAGAATCATCTTTGCTATACTTTCCTCTACATCTTTGGAACTATTCGGAGGCCTATAGAAAACTCCCAATAAGGTGACCTCTCCTTTTCTGTTTCTAACCTCAGCCCACTGGACGAGTCCTCAAACATCCTTTCTGCCACCATAACACTGTCCTTGACTAACAATGCCACATCTCCCCCTCTTTGACCATCTTCTCTGTTCTTGCCGAACCATCTAAATTCCGGAATCTGCAAAAACCATTCCTGTCCCTGCTCTATCCATGTCTCCATGTACATTGAAGTTCACCCACCTTATTTCAGATGCTCCTGGTGTTGAATTAGACACACTTCGAACCATTTCCTTGCTTGTCAGTGCACTCTTGCGACCTTGAAACCTTATTTCTGACCTCAAAACTCTCACTTTCTGGACACTGAAACTACAATTTAGGTTCCCATCCCCCTGCTGAATTAGTTTAAATCCTTCTGAAGAGCATTAGCAAATTCCTCCCCCCCCCCCACTCCCCTCCCCAGGATATTGGTACCCCTCTGGCTCAGGTGTACACCATCCTGTTTTGTAGAGGTCGCACCCACCCCAGAATGAGCCCCAATTATCCAGGTATCTAAAACCCTTCTTCCTGCACATTTCCAAAGCTATGTATTCATCTCCTCTCTCTCCCTATTCCTTGCCTCGCTAGCACATGACATGGGTAACAAACCAGAGATAACAACACTGTTTGTTCTAGCTCTAAGCTTCCACCATAGCTCCATGAATTTCTGCCTTAAATCCCCATCCCTTTTCCTACCTATGTCGTTAGTGCCTATGTGGACCACGACTTGGGTCTGCTCCCTCCTCCTCCCCCCACCCCACCACTACCCCACCACCCAAGAATCTGGAAAACACAATCTGAGACATCATGAACCTTGGCACCTCTGGAAGCAACATACCCAACCGTAAATGTCTCTCATTCCCACAAAACCTTCTAGTCTTTGTTTTATCCTATCCATTATCTCCTTGAAAATTTTGCTTGGATTTTTTCTCCAAAGTCATTTTATGTATAGTAAAACATAGATGACTTACAGCACATATTAGACAGATGATTTCAGTTTCCAAAAAAACATATAATCCAGAGAATATTCAATAGTCCAATATCTTCCAGTATTTCCCAGGTAGTTCTTAAAGACACTAGACAAAGTGATTAAGAAGACATATGGGATACTTGCCTTTATTAGTCAAGGCATAGAGTTTAAGAGCGGCGAAATTATGCTGGAATTGTGTAACTGTTGGTTTGGCCACAGATAGTGTATTGTGTGCAGTCCACATCTGCACTGGAGAGGATGCAGAGGAGATTTACCAGGATTAGACAGTTTTATTTATGATGACAGCTTGGATAGACTGTGGCTGTTTTCTTTATAGCAGAGTAAACTGGGGGTGTACATGATTGATAAATCTAAAATTATACGGGAAACAGACAGGGTAGACAAAAAGCAACCTTTCCTCTTGATGGAGAGATCAATGACCAGTTGTCATAGATTTAAAATAAGGGCAGGAAGTTTAGAGGAAATGTGAGGATTTTTTTTTCACCCAAAGGGTGATGGAAATCCGGAACTCACTGCCTTTAAGGGTGATAGAGGCAGAAACCCTCATAACATTTAAGAAGTATTTAGATGTATACTTGTGATGCTACATCTTCCAAAGCTATGGGCCATGTGCTACAAAATGAGATTAGGATATTTAGGTGCTTGTTTTTGACCAGTGCAGACTTGATGGACAAAAAGGCATTTTCATGTGCTATATAAATATGCATTCCCAGCATAACTAAATTAAAAGCACTTATTATATTTGCAATGACATGGAACTGCAAACCAGGTGAAGACTATCCTCCTCGTGGCTGTGAAGATCACTGTTTCCCTTATATTCTACATACTGGATGTATAAAGGTAGCAGTAGGTTGACATCAGTTCACCATGTGTAGAAGCAACAGGAAGTAACAGAGGCACCATTGAGAAAGAGATGGGACTTTATCCTACTATTTGCAAGATGGAAAAGCCAGAATTAAAAGGCATGTAGATTCATGAAAATAGAGGGACCACAATATCAATGGGATTGATGCCACACGCGCTTACCATTGTCTGTCAGCATGCACCCTTGGCATGTAACCAAATGAAGGAGTTCATCTTTTTGAATACCCACTTTGCTATAAGTGATGTGGCTCTTAAAGTAGTAGCAGAACAGGATACATCTTGCTTCTCAACACTTCTTGTTTGAGTAGTGAATAAGGAAAATTAGCATGCATAAATGTTGACACTTTTAGTATACTGACCTTGTTTCAACCCATTCATATTAGTCAGATCATGATCACGACCTTTTGAGCTCAAGGAGTATATTTACATGTATACATTGCACCAGTTCCGATATACTGCTGATGAGGGACCATAGTGCTTTCAGAAACATTAACTGTTCACACATAAGTTAAAAAAAAACTTCATTTGCAACTTGGTCGCACTGTCATGCATTTCTGGAGCAAGTTGGAGGTTTTTGTAATAGCCGATAGACAACAATAGCATAGCATTGCACAGACACGGAGAAAACATTTACAGTATCACGTGTACTGAAACATAAGCAAGACATGCAGAGAAGAAGGAAAAGAGGGGAAGTTTTGTGAGGACAGACAAGTCAGAGTGTGTATAGAGGGGCTCATCCCAAAAGGATCTCTTTGACCACCATTTCTACCTCACAGTGAGCTTGGAGCGGTGCCTCAACAGGTTACACTTCACAAAGGGGATAGTGATGGAGTTGTGCTGCCTCTTTCACAATGACATGGAACTGCAAACCAGGTAAAGACTATCCTCCTCGTGGCTGTGAAGATCATTGTTTCCCTTATATTCTACATACTGGGTGTATAAAGGCAGCAGCAGGTGACATCAGTTCACCATGCATAGAAGCAACAGGAAAGTAACAGAGGCACTATTGAGAAAGAGCTGGGATTTTATCCTACTATTTGCAAGATGGAAAAGCCATGGATTCACGAAAATAGAGGGACCACAATGTCAATGGGATTGATACCACAGGCGCTTACCATTGTCAGCATGCACTTGGCATGTAACCAAATGAAGGAGTTCATCTCATTGAATACCCACTATGCTATTATCCTGCAATAAGCTGAAATAGCAACTGTGTTTTAGCCTGCAAATCACACCACAGGTTGCCTGCATGCTGGCAAGAGCTACCTATGGCTTCCACACACGTCATGAGGTCAGTGGTCCTTAAAGCCATAATGTAGAGCAAGTTGTCAATCCTCTAAAGTAAAAAGTTCAGCAGGATCTCTGCAGCACATGCCTGAGAGGATTTTCATGCTTTTGATAGTTTGCATTCTTCACAACCTTGGAATGAAAGGCTAACCAGTGTTACAGTGCCTCCTGGAGCAATAGAAGGAACTACATCTACCATGTATAATTGAGCAGAGAGAGAGGGATCAGATTGAGTTTTGCTTCAGTTGAAATAAACATCACCACACCCAACATAGTCTTATCATTTTCAAACAGCACATCCAGTTCAAGCTCCCAAGTATTCAATCCCCTGGCCAACATCACTCAATAAAGGCCAACAGCAAAAATATCACTCAATAACTTCATCCTGCAATATGTCAATCATAACAGAAAAATAAAACTATTCACCCATGTGCATTCAGTCTTGCCTAGTTTGGCACTTTAGTGTTCCTAATTGTCATATGGTTAGTGGAATGGTGCTGACTTTCAATGGGAAAGAGAGCAGTTGACATTATAGAATGCTAAACTTTGAAGACCTGGCGCTGGACTGCACCACTCTGGCATGGCTTTTGATTTGATTTGAAGTATTATTGTCTCCTGTACCTAAGAACAGTGAAAAGTTTTGTTTTGCGAGCAGTACAGCAGATCATAACATACAAAGACACAATGATCATAGGGTGATTGAACAGAATGAGGAATACAAAGTTACAGCTGCAAAAAATGTGTACCACAAAAAGCAAGATCAACGTTAGATTTGAAATTGAAGAGGTCTATTTAGAAGTCTAATAACAGCGGGGAAGAAGCTGTTCTTGAACCTGTAGGTACATGTGTGTTAAGCTTTTGTGTCTTATGCCTGATGGAGAAGGTTGGAAGAGATTATAACCAGGGTGGGACAGGTCTGTGATGATGTTGCCTGCCTTTCTGCAGCAACGAGAAGTGTAGATGCAGTCCATAGATGGAAGGTTGGCTTGTGTGATGGTCTGGGCTGTGTTCACATCATTCTGTAGTTTTCTTTACGGTCCTGGGCACAACAGTTGCAGTACCAAGCCACCATGCATCCAGTTGGAATGCTTTCTGTGGTGCATCTATAAAAGTTGGTGAGGATCCTTATGGATGTGCTGAATTTTCTTAGCCTCTTGGGGAAGAAGAGGCATTGTTGTACCTTCTTGAATGTTGCCTCAGTGTGGATGGTCCAAACTACTGGGAGTAATTTGAGCTGGCTGGCTGACAAGCAATAGCAAGGGTGTGCAATAGTACAAGGATGAATGCTGCCATTCTCAGAGATAGCAATAAGCTTTGGCTCCATGGTGGCATTGCACCTCAGCAGTTTTAATAATCTGCTGAAGCAAAGATTGGTGGACTACTGTGAGAGTCTGCATCCCCAATGCAATCTGCATCCATCCTGGTAATAATCTGAGTCTACACACCAGGAGTCATTAATCTACTGATGAAAGACTTTTGCCCAAAAGGTCAATTTTCCTGCTCCTCGGATGCTGCCTGACCTGCTGTGCTTTTCCAGCACCATTCTAATCTTGACTCTGATCTCCAGCATCTGCAGTCCTCACTTTCGCCTATCACTGGTAATGTATCTGGCATATATATGTGCAGAGGAAAGTTGCATTCAATTTTGTGGAGACATCAGAAGATGTACCAGGTGGCAAGGAACTCATATAGTAACGTTTGTGAATTAATCTCTGTATATATTTCCAACTGAAATTTTGGTGTATCACTGGGTGTAATTTCATTATGTAATATACAAGCTCAAATGTAGAAATTGCAGAACATTTTATGTTGACTTTGCAATTGTCAATGTATTGCAGATAGCCCTAATCTTGGTCAAAAGATACTGACACAAAGACACAACGTGATAAAGTGGATTGTTAGTGTGAAGTACTGATGATTGGCATGTACATAGAAATATTTAGAAGATAAAAAATAGAAACAGGCTGTTTAGCCCAAGCATTCTGTGCTTGCATTCACCCTCTACTTGAGCAAATGGTTCTAATCACAATTACTCACTCTGTTCTCTTCACCCCTTTTCCTTCGTCTACCTATCTAATCTAATCTTGAATGTTGATATTTCTTGTCTCACCATGAATTCCAAAACCCACAACTCCTAATGTAAAGAAGCTTCTCATGGAAACATAGATGGCCAATGGAACAGCTGTGTGATGGTATAGAGCACGTAAGAATGGAAATTGTAGTTGGAATTTGAGGAGCTGGTACAAACCATCTTGTTAAAAGGTAGAGAAGCAAACAAAATATTTAACAGTGACTGGCGCTGAATACAGAGCAGGATCGAAAGAGAAGTTTAAAGAATTGATCAAAGGTAACTGAGTAAAATGACAAAATCTCTATGGAGGAGCTGAAAACGAATGCAGGAACAAGACAGATACTAGAATTGAGGCAATTCAATGGAGAACATAGCATACATAGAAATCAGGTATGAAAGTGAAGATTAAACCTAAAAGCCAGCAGCAGTGCTAGGCTAACCTTAATTTTCCCTATTTCCCAGGTGTGAGGACATGCCTGTCATGCCCACATACCAGCACTGGTTCTGGTGGAGATGAGCAGCATGCTGATTTGGTGCTGCCACCGCATATGCATGATAACATTTTTGACTGAGTGGCTAATACTGTGCTGGATGCCTTTGTATTCAACAGGGAACTGAACATATGGTGTTGATGCAGCTGACCATCTGTTCTTAAAGGCAATCTGCCCTTCTCAAAGAGAGGGCTCTGAGAAGCAAGACTAATGTGCACCTCAAAAACATTTCAAAGGCTAGTTGTCATTGATCACAGGTGTACAAGAGGCTGCCAGTAGAGATAGCTGGTGTACAACATCCAACAAGGCAATCTAAAAGTTGAAAACAGATGCAAGATTGCTGCAGAAAGATGCACATAATAAAAGAAGTCTGCTTAAACCAGACCCATTTCACACCACAAGTTCTTGAGGTCATTTCCTGGCAACTAGTGGCATGAATGTTGCTTGCCACTTATCAGTCCAAGCCATAGTGCTGTCTAAGTCTTGCGCAGAGGATGTTTACAAGAATTGCAGTTATGAAGATAGATTTGAGAATCTTGGACTGTTTTTCTTGGATAAGAGAAGACTGAGAGGAAATCTGATTGAAATACTCAAAATCATGAGAAGTCATTTTTTATAGAGAGGAGCCGATAGGTAGTAGTTTCCCTTTCTATCTACGGCACTTATCCTTCAAGATGGTAATAATCGTGGGTTTGGAGGATGCTGTCGAAGGAGCCTTTGTGAATTTCTGCAGTGCATATTATAAATAGCACACACTGCTGCTACTGTATATTGGTGGTATAGCAAATTAATTTTTGTGGATTTGGTGCCAATCAAGTGGAGTACTTTGTGTTGGATAATTTTGATAAAGCTTTTTTGAGGATGGTTGAAGCTGCACTCATTCAGACAATTAGGAGTAGTGTTCAGTCTTTGTGGAGTCAGGAGGTGAGTTACTTACAACAGGATTCCTAGCCTGTAGCCTGCTCTTGTAGCTTCAGTACTTACTGATTCCGTGCTGTATGACAATGATTCTCCATATGGCTAGTCCAGTTCATTTTCTGTCAATGATAACCCTTAGTTGGTGACAATGAGAGATTCAGCAATGGTATTGCCCTTGAATGGTTAATTTTTTTTCTTATTGGAGATGATGATTGTTTGGAAGTTTTGTGGTGCAAATAATGCTTGCCACATGTCAGCTGAAGCCAAGATATTATCCAAGTCTTACTGCATTTGGATATGAACTGCTCCAATTTGAACAGAATGAAAACTTTCCCACTTATAAATGGTGAATGTGTACCTTCCATTAAGAAACTTCACCTTTAAGCATTTCATGTGCTACGTTGATTCAAGATTGCAACTTTACCTCATATTAGCCTGTTCATGCCACAATGAGCTCATTTCCTCCTATCCTGACTCCATCCTCTCTCCACTTGTCCACACTCTGCCACTTGCACCCGCGATTCCCCAATGCCCTCCACCATATTGACAATTTCCATTTCCCTGGCCCTAACACCTCCTGTTCACCATGGATGTCCAATTCCTCCATACCTCCATTCCCCACTATGATGGTCTGAGAGCTCTCAGCTTCTTCCCTGATCAGAAGCCTGAACAATACCCACCCTCCATTATTCTCCTCTGCCTGGCTGAACTTGCTCTGTCACTGAACAATTTCTCCTCTAATTCATCTCAATTCTGCCAAGTCATAGAAGTGGCTATGCACATCCACATGGGTCCCACTTATGCCTGCCTATTGATGAGGTATGTGGAGCAGTCTTATACTGGCCCCCTCCCACAACTCTTTCTCAGTACATCGACTACTGTTTCGGTGCCACTTCATGCTCCCATCAGGAACTTGAAAAATTCATTTACTTTGCCTCCAATTTCCCCCCCACTATAACATACACGTCATCCATTTCTAACACTTCCTTTCCTTGACCTCTATGTCTCTATTTCAGGGAATAAACTGGCCACTGCTATCCACTACAAAGCCACTGACTCCTATAACTGCTTTCACTACAGCTTGTCACAACCCATGTCCTGCATGGACTCCATCCCATTCTCCCAGTTCCTTTGCCTACATTGTATCTGTTCAGATGATGTCACCATCCATGACAACACTGCTGACATGGCTTACTTCTTTCATGACCGAGGTTTCCCACCCACTGTGGTTGACAGGACCCTCAATCGCATCCAATCTATCACCTGTGATTCCAACCTTGCCCCTTCTCATCACTCACAACAGCATGATTGGGTTCCCCTTATCCTCACTTTTCATCCATCCAGCCTCCGCATTCAAAGGATCATTCCCCGCCATCTCAGACAACTCCAGCAGAACGCCACCACCAAACATTTCTTCTCCTCACTCCCCCTGTCTGCATTTTGCAGGGATTGTTCCCTCCGGGACACCCTAATCTATTTCACAACCACTACCACCACACCCTTTCCTCATGGCACCTTCCCATGGAACTGCAGAAGGTGCAAAAACTGCCCTTCACCTCTTCCTTGCTTACCATCGAAGGGCAAAAAGAGTCTTTCTGGGTGAAGCAACATTTCACCTCTCCCTCCTCTATTCTTGTGTATTGTATTTGCTGCATCCAATATGGCCTACTCTACACTGGAGAAACCAAATGCAGACTGGGTGACCGGTTTGTGGAATACCTCCAATCCGTCCACAAGCATGACCCCAGCCTTCCCATAACCGGTTATTTTAGCACAGCATCCTATCGTTCATGTGTCTGTCCTCAGCATGCTAGAGTGTTCCAATGAATCACAGCAAAAACTGGAAGAACAACATCTTATCTTCAGACTAGGCACTTTACAGCCTTCTGAACTTACTAGTGAGTTCACACGTATAAATTGTGAACCAACTCCCATTTCTTCCCTTTCTTTTAGCTTATTATCAAGTCCTCCTCTCCCTCCACCGTCCCGGTTACTCTCTTTTCAAGTTTGGCAGGAGACACACCATTGTTCTGCCATTCTGACATTTTGTTACTTAACCTGAACTATCAACATCTTTTCTCCACCAGCACTCTACACCCACTGCCCCCACATCCTCCTCCCAAGATATGTCCCCTTCACACTTCAATTTAGCTCTGATGAAGAGTCACCTGGACTAGAAATATTAGCTTGCTCGCTCTCCATGGATGCTGTCTGACCCACTGTGATCACCAGCATTTATTGTTTTTGGGACAGATTCCAGCATCTGCAGTAATTTGTCAACTGTCTTAAATTGTTCTTGATGTCTTTGTTCAACGTAGTGTTGGAGTGTTGAAAATACAGTTTACAGGTAAGCAGACAAGTCCCTAACAAAGTTTAGAGTCCCTAACAAAGGCAAGTGATCAGGAGATCATTGACATATTATCAGAATCACCACAAATTGGGACCTCCTAATAAAATTTGAAATCTTTAACAGTGTTTAGAGTTATGATTTCTCGATTTAAGTGTGTCCATTACAGAAAAATACACCATAAAGAATTGCTTAGCAATTGAGAATGCTGGATCTGTACATACTTAATATTTTAGGATTAATGGCCAAACAACTGAAAGATCCACAAGAGATATGGACCACATTAGAAGGTTAATTCAGAGTTAGATTGAACTCCTAAATCTGTTGACTAACATTCAAATCATTTAGATAGAACCCTACAAAATTCACAGATGACTTTGTGAGCAGATGCAGAGAAAAGTGCTCATTATGTGATTTTTCAGATGTGGCATTAAATATTTAGTTGGTAATTGCATCCGTCTCCAACTGCTAGGCAAGTTTTCTAAGCAAACTAAAGACTTGTAGTATCATGTAGCTACTAGAAGGTGTACTTAAGTGCAAAGCAATATCAACAAAGTTAACAGGTCCCAGTACAAACTTATCAGTTGACACATTCATAAGAAGAGAAAGTGAGGACTGCAGATGCTGGAGATAAGAGCTGAAAATGTGTTGCTGGAAAAGTGCAGCAGGTCAGGCAGCATCCAAGGAGCAGGAGAATCGACGTTTCGGGCATGAGCCCTGAAGAAGAGCTTATGCCCGAAACGTTGATTCTCCTGCTCCTTGGATGCTGCCTGACCTGCTGCACTTTTCCAGCAACACATTTTCAGCACATTCATAAGGAGACCCAAACATTGTCTTTCTGCATGCAATCAAGGAAATGTCAGCTTTCAATCAGCAGTGACAGCAGAGGCAGTGGTCTACACCAAAGCATGATGCAAATTTGAAAACCATGCACTGACCTAAAATGACCATGCACAAAGAATTTCTTTTAGCTACAGTAAAGACCATCTGCTATCCACCTGAGGTGTATACATGAAGTGATCGACAAACAAAAATCTGATGATGGAAACAATTAATCAAAAAATAATGACCATATGTTTCACAGCCAATCTCGTGGAAAAATATCAGTAATATTGCACTGTCTGAAGCATTTGCAAAATTCCAAATTATCTGTCCTCAGAAAACTGGTGACTATTCATTATTGAGTAAGATTGACATGGAGAAAATGTGAATGACGTACTCCTGCAAAAAAAATGTGCCAATGATGAAAACCTACCAAAGTAAAACTTTCAGCATACAACAGTCCACCCACTTCACTTACGGGATCATTAATGATGGTGTGCAAATCAATTCACCAGGATATCATAGTTGTTCTATATCAAAGCCAATGATAAACCAGCAATTTCTGGTATAACAGCATAGCGTGATTTCATACTAGTCACAATTAAGGCAAGTAATTAGATATCAGAGACACAACAGAAACTGCAATAGCTATTCAAGAAACATGAAAAGAGCTGAATATGAGAAAAAAGGAATGGAGAATTTCACTAGCTTCTCAATTAATGGAGCGAAAAACAAAACTCTGCTGTGGTGAAACAAAGGAAGATTCAAGAAGGAAAAGCTGAACATTCAGTTCAGGATAAATCCAAACGTGAGACTCCCATCTCTAAGATTTAGGGGAGACCTCTGCTCAGCTCACTGATGGGTGAGTGCCGAACCAGAGGACACAGCTTAAAAATACGGGGTAGACCATTTAGGACAGAGTTCAGGAGAAACTTCTTCACCCAGAGAGTGGTGGCTGTGTGGAATGCTCTGCCCCAGAGGGCAGTGGAGGCCCACTCTCTGGATTCATTTAAGAAGGAGTTGGATAGAGCTCTCAAAGATAGTGGAATCAAGGGTTATGGAGATAAGGCAGGAACAGGGATACTGATTAGGAATGATCAGCCATGATTATATTGAATGGCGGTGCAGGCTCGAAGGGCTGAATGGCCTACTCCTGCACCTATTGTCTATTGTCTCACATAGATGAATGAAGAGCTGCAAGAGGAAGAAAGGAAGCAGGATGAACTACAAGCTCTTTATCATCAATTCAATGAAAAGATGCCAGCTTATATGGAGTTTTGGATCTATGTAAAACAGATCAGAATAAACAGGCGCAACCACAGAAGCACTGGCTTAAGTTTTGCAAGTTTCAAGAGAATGACAAACCTGAAAAAACAGGTTGAGTTGGACAGGAGCTGTGATTTGCTTCTCAGTCCTTTTAGTTAGCAATGCCAGTAGTGATGCTATAGTGAAAGGACTCAAGCCAGGTTTCAAACAAGCATTGATACAACAAGAGGTTTAAGCTTCACAGAAAACAGAAGGAAAAATATGGTTGAAGAGGCTGAATAGTTATTTATACAGATTATGAAGGAGATATGAACAGAAAGCTAAACCTTTGATAAAATTAGAAGAATCCAGAGTCTAAAACCTGATCCTAAGGAGTAAACATAATTGTATTGCATTAGGATAAGGACTTCTACACAGTAACTACAGTCCGTGAAAGAGAAACTAAATAACCCTTCCAACAAAATCATCATCACAAGATCTGGATAAATAAGGAGAAGGTGGGAGAATGACACTAGGTGCGATATTCATTAGAAAAACTGGCACAGGCATGATGGGCCGAATGACCTCCTTCTTCGCTGTAACAATTCTGTATATATTAGCTTGAAGGCAGAATTGATTAATATGTAGAGAATGGATAAATGGAACATTTTCAAATTTTGAGGCTGCAACTAGTTGAGTGCTGCAAGGAATAGCACTGGAGTGCCAGCTATTTACAATTTACATTAATGATTTGGACACAATCACTGAGTAATATATACAGGTTTGTTTTTAATTTACTTTTTCATAGAGTATTGGCATCTCTGACAATGGCACTTGCTGCCTATAGTGTCGCATGTAGATCACACAAGGGAAGACCAGCAGATTCCCTTCCCTAAAGGGCATTAGTGAACTTGATGACTTTTTTCAATTAATGATGGCTTTGTAGTCACTATTACTGAGAACTTAATCCCATTTTTAAAAAAGTTAAATTCTATCAGCTGCTGTGGTGGGATTGAACCTGGATACAGAGGATTACAAGTGACATTGCCATTTTGTGTCTATTTCAATCCCATTTAAGCTGTCAGGATAGCTGAAAGAGATCACAAAGAAATGTAGAGAGGTTAAGCGAGTGGACAACAAGGTGGCAAATGCAATATTATGTGGGAATACCAGTAGGAATGTTCAGCAATATTTAGCAATAAGAATAGAAAAACAGAAAACTATTTTCAAAGATGTTAAATGTTGATGCTCAGACACACTTGAATATACTTGTGTAAGAAGCACTGAATGTTAGCGTGCAGGCACAATAAACAATTAGGAAGGCAAATTACAAGTCACCTTTTATTATAAAAGAACTGGAAAACATCTGGCTTTAGTTGTATAGTGTACCTATAGTACTAGATATTTGGGTACTATATTTAAGCAAGGATGCACTTGCTTTAGATGTGAGAAAGTTAACAAATTTGGTTCCTAGGATGAGAGGATCATTCCATGGTGAGAGGCTAAGTAGATTTGTCTTTTACTGCACGGACTTTAGAAAAAAGACAGGTGATTTAATGGAGGCGAACAACATTCTGATAGGCTGGATAGTGTAGACTGTAGTTTTCCCTTACTAGAGAATCTAAAACACAAAAGCACGTCCTCAGGAAAAGTGGAGGAATCATTTGAAACTGAGACAAGGACAAGTTTTTTTGCTCAGATAGTTGTGGGCCTTTGAAATTCTGTATCCCAGAGGGTTGTGAAAACTCCATCATTGAATGATTAGGGAAGATAGAATTTTATTTACCTCTGAGATGGTGTGACGGTGGCATTGAAACAGAAGATTATTCATGATGGTAATGTATGGCAAAGCAGACTTGATGAGCTATATGGTGTACTCATGCTATTCCTGATATTCTTATGTTTCTAGAGCTGAAAATGTGTTGCTGGAAAAGCGCAGCAGGTCAGGCAGCATCCAAGGAACAGGAGAATCGAGGTTTCGGGCATAAGCCCTTCTTCAGGGGACAAGCATGAAGAAGGGCTTATGCCCGAAACGTCGATTCTCCTGCTCCTTGGATGCTGCTTGACCTGCTGTGCTTTTCCAGCAACACATTTTCAGCTCTGATCTCCAGCATCTGCAGTCCTCACTTTCTCCTCGAAGATTCTTATGTTTCTAGTCAAGTATAGAATTCAGTCCAACATATTCCAAAAGAATGACCAAAATAACATTGTATTTAAACAGTAGTATATGAAGATAGCATAGTTCTATGAAAGATCAGGCATAAACATACTCCTTGTACTCAAATTACATTATTGTGTCAGCATCAAACACAAAAAGAGGTAACAAATTATATTAATTTGTACCCTTAATACTTTGCACCATTATTGCTGGAGCTTCCCTTGTGCCAATACCTACAACAGACATTGGCTGACCACTGTTGTGCTTACGAAATGAGAAGGGGTATCCCTGATTGACTTGCCTCTCCTTGCTTTTATTCTGTCAAGGGCATTTTACCTTCTTCATTTTCATAATCTCTATGCAGAAAATTTATTGCATTTTAAGCTGATTTTGTTGCACCACTTATTTTTCAATGAATGTTTTCTCTTAATCATTTCAGCTTAGGGAAAACTTATTTGTAGAAGGGTCTACAATATACAATGAGTAATTGCAGATCTTGCAAACCACATAGTAATGCTGGTCTGTTTTGTTTAAATCAAGTTTTATTTTTTCAATTTTTTTTGTTATGAAAATTATATATTTTCTTGCAGGTCTACAAAAACTCACCCTGGCCCTGTTGTTCATTTAAGTGACAGTCCAAGGGACGAGGGGAAAGTAAGTAAGAAAGAATAATAACATTTTTTAATGTTTTTTTCTGTTGTTCAGGAACTTCAGCTGAGTTATTTGGGCTTTTGAATACCAAATAAAAAAATTAAGGTAAATAAACAAAATGCATTAATGATATCTGTTTATTTTCACATTTATTGCATTAAATATTAAATCTTCATAGCATCACAACACTTATTTCTGCTTTAATGGTTAAACTAAAGGGGCAATCCTCTTTTAAAAAAAAGCAAGTTAAGTAGTTCATAATGATTTATTGTTTTCACTCTTACGATAGAGTTAAATATTTTCCTTTACTTTGCTTGTGAGTTCAACAGATGTTTAGATCTACAAAGCAATAAATAGATGCACATCACTTCTAACTTGTTTTCTATCTAATGAATCCATGGAATGTTGCAACAGTCTATTCTGGTATTTTCCTCCATTTGAGAATATTGTTCCAATTGAATTTTCCAGCTTCCTGTCCATTGTCACGTAACTAATTTTGCTTTAAAATAATTTATTAACTCTATTTCAATAAGAGTGTATAAAACAAAAGGCATTCCAAGTACAGTATGTACCCTTTAGTAATTTTTAAGCTTAACCTAACTTCATGAGCATTCATCACTATCTTCCTGATCAATGGAGACATTCTATTGTTAGTTATTCTAAAATAACTCTTCAACAGCATGATACATGTCTTGACCATTTCAAATCCAGTGGAGCAAAAAAAACAAATTGGTTAATGCACAAGTTTCAAAGAGGGTAGAATTTTAGAGAGGTGAATGTAGCTAAGGTTGGTATATAAGCAAGAGAACACCTCAGCATGGAGGCATTCTTAGAAACATGATTAACTTTGTGAAAATGAAAAGTCACCAATATAAGAGGGCTGTCAAAGCAGAAGGAAAACCCTCTGGTTTCGGCCTTACATCTCCATAAAATGTTGTGGGTAAACTATCAGAGCTACCTTTAATTCAGCCACTTATTACAATATCTCACAGACAATCAAATACTGAAAAGAATTATTTCAATTTTATTGGATTTGGCAACCAAAATAAGACCAGTTAAGTAAGCAAGTTAAGCCTCATAGCCTGTAGGATTATACACCCAGACTGGGGGCAAAGATTCAGGAGGCAGGCAGGATTCAAGCAAGTGGAAATTTTTTTTATAGATATTTTTATTAGAAATTTAACATTTTTACAAGTTTACAAAAATAAACAAAACTCTCAAGTACAAACATCGATATATAATTAAATCTTAAATATACAATAGCCAAAATTTAACAAAAGAAAAATACCGAGAAAAAAACAAAACTCAACTAACTACTAATCATTCCTGAAGAAGGGCTTATGCCTGAAACGTCGATTCTCCTGTTCCTTGGATGCTGCCTGACCTGCTGCGCTTTTCCAGCAACACATTTTCAGCTCTAACTACTAATCTAACCTACAACTAACCAGAGTGTATATTTAAGTCTCTTACATTATTCAAATAAGAGAGAAAAAAAAAACAAAAAAAAACAACGGATAACATAGAAATTGGGTACTGAGATACATGCTCGGAATGTGTTAACATCAAATGTAACAAAACCCGTAATCGTGCGGGATTCCTCTCCTAAGGGGCCCCGGACCAGCCAGGTTCGTAAGCTCAATTAAATAAAAGCCCTTGTTCGGATAGCCGAAATATCTGTATTTATGTAATGCAAGAAGGGCTGCCATATTTTATAAAATAATTCGGTCTTTCGTTGCACCATATTTGTAAGGAAGTCAGGGCAATACATTCCATAATTAATCTGTGCCAATTTGAAAGTCCGGGGGGCACTCAGCCATCCAGTTTACCAAAATATTTTTCCTTGCACAGAAAGGGAGAATAAAAAATAGTCTCTTCCCGTACATGTCCAGGGAGGGAAAGTTTGAAAAGCCCAAAAGGAGAGATACAGGGTCCACTT
>NC_057721.1:48134107-48134574 GCF_004010195.1 Chiloscyllium plagiosum
TTCCCAAATGTCATTCCATGTTTCTATAGAGGTTTCTAGTCCCAAATCCTGATCCCATGTTTTAAGCACATTGTCCATATCTCCCAATACTTCATCATGTAGTAAATGATAAATAGTACTGATGGAGGATACCCCCATTGGTCGTAGTACTCGACATTCTCTATCTGATTTATAAAGACTATCTAATAACGTAGTCTTCTTCTGTATATAGTCTCGAATTTGGAAGTATCGATAGAGGTCTCCATTAGGTAATCCGAATTTCTGACGCAGCTGTTCAAAAGACATCAGGACCCCATCTTTAAATAGGTCCCCTAGACATGAGATACCCGTGGATCTCCAGAGTTTAAAAGTGGCACCTGTAACCCCCGGTTGGAATCCCCATGCTCCCACATGGGGGATGTTTTATGTGAATTACCCTCATTTTGCCACATTATATTCCAAGCCTTAATTGTGTTTAGTATTATAGG
>NC_057721.1:48138579-48160939 GCF_004010195.1 Chiloscyllium plagiosum
TGCTTTTCCAGCGCGGCCGAGAGTGAGTCCCATCGACTTCGGGATTCTTCAATGAAAGCGTCGATCTTCGCATCAAGTTTAGAGATGATTTCCACAAGGCTTGCCACCATAGGTAAGTCCCCCGGGGGGGCTGTGGACGCCTCTGCTGCAGCAGGAGAGGGTGGGGGAGGGGTTCCTGCTTGCTGAGAGCTGCGGACTCCCTTCCCTTTGGTCATTTTTACTAAAGATTAGATTGTTTAAATTTAATACTAAGCAACTAATTAAATTAAACAGCTATTTTAAATGATTTGGTGAGTGTGGTGGGGGTGGGTGACCCACTTTACCCAAGTCTTGGAAGGAGCACTATAGAGAGAAAGTGAGGGCTGCAGATGCTGGAGATCGGAGCTGAAAATGTGTTGCTGCGCTTTTCCAGGAGCACTCTAGACTCAGACTTGCTGGGTCGCCGCCATCTTGGATCCCCCAAGTGGAGATGTTTAATCAAGCAGAAACTGGTTAAAGCACGTCGAGGGCCAAAGGATCTTTTCCAAATCTGGCCTTGACATACAAACTCAATTATTTGCTTAATCTTTAGCTCAGATCAGAAGAGAGATCAATCACAGGCTCTGATTTTACAGTAAAAAGCAGTATTCTTGTACATTTTGAGTTACAATCATTACATAGAACATGGTCACTATGTCCTTCCCTCTTGCTCCGTGCACCCAATTCTATGAGACACCTAATCAATGATGGGCATTCCTGTGGAAAGCTCCGGGTTCCCATGATCTTATGGTGTTCAACAGACACTATAATCTATAGGCTGTGGGATCTTCCTATGCATCCTATTCATTCACATTCTATCGTTACTAGCTATACTCCTTAGCGTCTGTCTCAGGCTGACTTATTTCTAAGGACAGCTTGAATTCATCGTATTCCATGTGCTGCCATGTGCTATCAAATTCAGTTATTCCTTTTATATTTCCCACTGTTCTAATAATAGATGTAAAAATACAAGAGACAGTTAATTTTAACTACTGGCTATATGACTTGTAATATTGATTTCAGTTATGATATTGGTTATAAAGTGTAAAGTTTAGCACTTTGTGATTAGTGGACTATGAACAATCTATTTTATTCAGGGCATAAGCGAAGTTGTTTTCTAAAGCTAATTAATCTTAACATCTAGATTTAAATGCTTTTTCCTTAATTCTTGTATTTTGCTTTGGTTATATGTATCTATCTTTATGTTGAAAACTACCCTTGTGATTCTCTGAAGAATCTTTAACTAGAACATTGTTTTTAATGTTCTGAGCTATTTCCAAAAACTGATTACTACAAGATAACTTTGGCTGTTGTCCTTGCAGCTTATCTCACACCCGATGTTTATTTGTTTTCTAGAACAATTATTCTTTCATTAATCACTTATCCATCTAGTGGGCATGCTGTTATCAAAACTGCCTAAAATAGGCTGCTTGTCCTGCTTAATTCTTTTCAGCCATTTCGTGGTTTAATGCTGGGACAGGCTGCCTTCTTTATTTGTTGGCCATTTTGTGTAAGCCGTCATGGGTATTTTGGTATAAACACGTACAGGCCACTCCTACATAACCCAGCTTGGCTATTACCCAATTAATGGTGGGATTTAGCTACTATTCCAACTAGCAGCATCTGTCTGTCAGGTTCTGAGGAAGAGTCAGTTGACCCGAAATGTTAATTCTGATTTCTCTTTACAGATGCTGTCAGACCCGCTGAGTTTTTCCAGCAATTTCTGTTTTTGTGGCATCTGTCTCTGGATGTGTCAAAGATTTGATCCTTGTACAGTGTTGTTCTTCGAAGTTTTGCTACTGAAGAATCCTGGAGTTGAATTCTTGTAGTGTTTTCTATACTTCAAATTTATCGTTAGGTATGATTGATGATCCTTCAGATACGGTCCCCCCATAGTACTTACTACTCCCGGAATCATCAAGTTTGCAGTTTGCCTTCTTATCAGAAATAGCTTTCTTGTTCCTTGCTACTTTTGACATTGACTGTCTGTTTGAAGACACAACTTTCCTGCAGTTACCTCCTTCAGCTCTTCTGCTTTGTGGCATAATGCAGCCAGTTATCAAGCAGTTGTTAAAGCAGTTTTGTTATTGTAGCTTCAACTCCTTTTTTACTCAGGCACAGCCAATTGGCTCCAATTCCTGTATAATTTGTTGCCCTTTGATTTTTCCAATCCGTGAACAGTTTATTAAAGTTCTGAAGTTTGCACTAGCACAATAGCCTCATCATTGATGGCCACACAGTCTGCTGCTGGGAGGTTACTTTCACAGAGCTGCTTGACACCACCACTCAGCAGGGGGCAGTTCCAGCATGGTGAATCCCAGCAGAGTCTTCATCCCTTTGTTAAACCCACAGTTCATTGGTTTAACTGTCTACCTGCCACTCCTGCCACTGGGCACCTGCCTTCACTGATATTGTCCAGAGGTGAGAGCACATTGGAGTGTTGACCAAATTTCCTACTCTCTGTTTTTTGCTCCAGGTCCCACTTTCAAATCCAATTCCACCGAATCAGGAAATTTCTGCCCTGAATTGTCCAGAATGCCAAGGCACAACATATACCCTTTATTGAACAAATAGTAAGTTTGTAAGCTTTGCATTTTTTAAAACCAGACTTTTCATAAACTAACAAAATACCTCAAAGTACACGTTAATACGATTGCCAGGACTTTAAAAGAAATTCTTCCTGAATTTCTGAATATAAATGGCGGCAAGTGATTAAAAGTAAAATCCATCCTTGATGAAAATCTTTCTGTCAATTAAAAAAAAATGCATCTGCATCATCTGTGGGCAATTCATAAGTTACAAAGTTTTATATTTAGTCCTGTCATATTATACATTAAAATGTAAATTGCCAGTCAACTCTCCATGTTTTCTGTAAATCAAATAGCAAGTACTCCATGCATGGAATGCAATCACAACGTCAGGGCAAAAGCTGAACGTAACAAATCTGGATTTAGCTGGAAACTTTCAACTACACTTAACTTGATTCTCATCTGAAAAACAAATGGTTGAGGGTTAAAAATTGGAAGGAGTTGGTGGAAGTGGTTAGGGATACTTGGTCTGTCAATGATGACTCTTTCTGGCAGGCCTGCAAATTAGTACCAGTTCAAGGATCCTCTGTGCATTTTCAGGTAAATATACATTCAGATGTATATGTGTACATATATTAATATATATAAGAATATCTATTTATACCAGACTGTAAGCTGCCTAACTAGTTGCATTTGAGTGCAATATTAGACGTTGCTGTAGAAACATGTTGGTGGATCAATTCATGCACCCAGTATGAATATAAATGCTTTACCCAGCCCCACAAGAGTTCTGCCACCAGTGGGTCCTCGTGAAGTTTTAATGGCTGTCTCTGGCTAAATTCATTGATGGAGCTGCTGGATTGCCAAACATCGAATATGACAAACTGTCAGCTAGTACCCATCAACAACTTAGTACTTTTCCTTACTTATGCTGTAGCCCAAGATTAAGAAGTGGTTGAGTGTCTTATTGCTAGCTACAGATGGCTGGTGAGTGGTGAAACTCTGCCAATTTCACTTTCATTTTGAAGAGAAGTTAAAATGGTCCATGTGTTAGTAGTTTGCTATGAAAGCATTTGAAACATACAGGTTTTAAACACATCTGAATCAGCCTTCATTGTGCTATACTTGAATATGTTGCCAAAACTTTCTACAAAATGTCCCATTTTTCAGCAATATCTAGATCTATAAAGGGGTCATTCAATACAGTGCTGTATTGTTTTATGCTAGTCCATGATAGGATAAATTGATTGAACAAGAAATGATCTGTGAATGATGTTCTGCCTTCCTCTTTATTGTTTTACCTGTGGAAAGGCAGTGAAGATGATCCCACCTGTTGTGTTCAAGAGGATTAATCTGAAGTTGAATCTCAGTATCTTCTGTGGTAATGCATGTACAGGAGTCTCTTCCAAAGTTCTTCGGAGTTCCTTTATTTTTGCAAAGCATGTTAAGAAATACAATCCAAAATGCTAATGACCTGATTTCAGTGGCAATGAGAGGGATACTTCAGTTGTATATTTGTGTGAAAGCGCGCATGTGTGAGAGAGAGAGCAAGAGAGAGAGAGTGAATGTGAATGACTGAGGGAAGAAGCATATTAAATTTTTCTAAATGCCCATTTCTGTAAATAACTTTACAACACAAATGCAATTTCTGGTAGCTTACATCAGTTTTGGACATTAACGATGTTCATTGTGTTCTCTTGGTGTAGTCATATACACACACGAGCAAATTTTGATGTGTATTCTAATTTGGAAGGTCAGGCTTTGCTTCTGGTGTTCATCATCAATAACAACACTAAAGCAAATTCTGCGCTTGTGAATGTTTTAAAGATTCTGGTAGTGGTATGCAATGGTTACATGACAAATTGAATATATCTAGTAAGCAACTAATGTTACATAGCAGCACCTAACTTAATCCAAACTATGCCTCGTATAATCTTATTTTAAAATAGCATCTGCCAATGACAGTATTTTGGTGGCACAGTACCTGGAGTTTGCAAGGGCACAGGATGATACAAAGGGCTGTAGAGTGAAAAACTGCAGCATATGGAGTTCACTTTGGACAATCACAGGATAGAATATTGTGCCATGCCATTTTATTTACTCGTGTACACATCCTCCATGTTTCTGAACAACTGTATTAAATCTCACATTAAGTTTTTCTGTTCTAAGAACAACAACACCAGCTTCCCCAGTCCCTCTAGAAACCTGAAGTTCCTCACCTCTGGTATCATTCTGGTAAATCATCTCTGCACCATCTCCAAGACCCTATGAAATACCCAAATGTTCAATTATCAATCATGCCCAAAAATGTATTTCTTCAAACAGCAATTTATTATAATAACTAAAACTTCATCATGACTTTCACTAGAGACCACACAATATAACATCTGGATTAGCAGGAATTAAATTTTTCAGGAGTTTCTACACTTTCTCCTCTTCTTTCACTTTTCTGTATTTTCAGTCTCCACTTCCTTTTTTCATTTAGATATAGTACTCGCTTTTCTCATTCTTGTCATTCTTTTTTATAATTTTGTCAACTTTTTAAAAATTTCTGCATGACACAACAACACACGTAAATGCAGTTGAATAGAAATGCTCAAATTACTCATCTCAGTGATTGGCCAAATAATAATGCACGTGGTTCCAATTTTACAGTGTGTTTTCAGGATGTGAGTCTTAACTGCAAATTTCATTTCTGTTTACCCAACACTGTGAGACACACAAGGCCCTGACATTTACAAGGAGGTGAGGAAGGAGGGAGATCACACAAGGAAACTTTCCCCAACCCTTGCTACCCTCTCACTCCAATTCTATTCTTGAGCTTTCCTCCTTTCAAATATTTAAGAACTGTCATCTGGTGAACTTCTTGTGCAAGAGCATGAAAGTGCTAGCAACACAGGCAATGGTGAAGAAACACCATCACTCGATCGCAAACTGGCAACTTCCAGTTGAGATACTGTAGCGCATGTAATTTAAAGATTAGCTTGGAGTGATATCTGCTCATGACAAGTTACTGCATGGAGAAAGGCTCACTCGGGTTCTAATTCAACAGAAGATGTGGTCACACATGAGTCCAACTGCAGAATTAAAAACTTTGAGGGGGTGATACACAGAAAAAGGCATGCTTGCCAGAAAAATTACTGTCTCTGTCTTGGAGCAAGAATGAGTCCAGCTTTAACTTGGTGAAGACTTCATGCAGAGCTTAAAACACATCCTTTCTAACAGAAAATACTTACCATCTCTACAAAAAGACTCGTGGACTCAACTATGATACTGCATCTGATGACTGATGTTTCAGCTTCCTAAAGCTACCATCCATCTGCGCAATGTAGTGGATGCTCAAACTGAGGTAATGAAGTCTCAGTCTCAAAGATTTCCATAATTGAAGGTAATAGTGTTCAAATGGGACTTTCAGGGTTTCAAATCATCCACAGCTCAAGAGGATGGTGGAAGCTGAGGCAATCAATGATCTCAAAAATAAATTTTATAGGCACTGGAAGGAAGTAAACTTGCAGGGATATGGTGTGAAAGCAGGGCAGTAGAACTTACTGGATCACTCCTCAAGGGCCTACGTGAATACTGTAAATGATTATAATTTAGCCAAGCAGCTGTGCTCCAACTTGGTTTGCTGAGGCATTGGCAGTGACATTGGCAGTAGCAGTGGTTGTGTGGTGCACACACTTGCTGTACTCTCTTAGTATGACAGCTTTCATGCTTCCACCATTGCCAATCCATCTGTGGCCCAGCTGTTGCCAATTAGTTAGCCGGCTCAGGCTGCAAGACCTTCTAGGCCCAATGCTGCTTGAGGTCAATCTGCAAGGTCATCTGTAGTTTCTTCCACTGAAAGTCAGCAGTCTTCGACTCACAAAACTGAGGTAGCACTGCAGAGGTACACAAGGTCATGTAAAGGTCCCATCAAGATATGTGCCAAGGAAATGTAAAAGGGTGATTAGTTGATTTTTGTATGGAATATCAAATATTTGGTTAGATAAAGTTGGTTTGGAAGACTTGTTTCTCAATAGATTTTGTTTCAGTATTTCTGTCAAAAGAACAATTTGATGTGCCTTGCCATAGCAATGGTAAGATTCCGGAATATATACTTTGGAGATTTGGGATTTGTGCTTGTGGCATCTACTTTGAATGAAGCATACATGGGGTTGTTGGCTAGAATAAAGAAGTATTGGTTGCTTCCTTCTTCTCTTTCTCCTTTTCCTCCTCCTCAGCTGTTCATCATAAACTCAGTGGAAAGGCTGCAACCTCTTGTAGGCCAGATCATAGGAGTGAAAACTGGACCATCTTGATCAGGACACTGACCCCATTGAATACAAGATGGATTCTCCACAGAGGCCCAAGGAGTAAAATCTTTGCTTAGCACCTCACTAATCTACCCTACATTGTTTCTCATGGCAACAGGGTACACCTTGCCAACACTAGTCATGTATGGTCATGTATTAGATTGGAGTTATTAGATAGATGTAAAGTAAGCTTCACCCAACAATCATATCTCTGGCTTGACCTGGCAGCTGAAACATTATGGGACAGTGGATTGGTGTAGAATAAATAATCATGACTGCTTCCAAGATAGCAGAAACACTCCAACGTACTGCTGATTTAACACCTAAGGTACTCAGTGAATCACTTTGCTGTTTATAGGATGCAGTTCCTGCAAAGTGATATACGTTTACTGCTATGCTGGCAAAAACACATACACACTCCACCTAGTCCTTCTTTTCAGAAAGGCCGCATGGCTTCCCCTCCCCACAACATTTAAAAGTGTCAGTCATATCTCTGCAACAATGGATAGTAAACTGGGAGGTGTTAGAATTATCAACAATCCTGATGCAAAGAAGTTAAGGGCCACTGTTATCTTCACAGCCATTGGCAGCACTGACTTTCTGCTGCTTGGAGGGTGCAGGTCTGGTTGCAAGAGGTAGTTAAGGTTAATGAGCACGTTCTTTGTAAAGCACTGACTATACGTGCACCATTCTGGCTTATTTGAAGGTAAAAGAAGTGCTCAGAGAGAATCCTAATTTGTTCAAGTCTCCTGAAGAAAATTCTGCTCTCACTCTAGTTCCATCTGCAAACAGCTTGTCCTCCTCTTTCACAAACAAAAACAGAAGTTATTGGATAAACTCAGCAGGTCTTGCACCATCTATGGAGCGAAAACAGAGTTAATATTTCGGGTCACTGGATTCGAAACATTAACTCTGCTTTTCTCTTCAAAGATGCTGCTCGACCTGTTAAATTTCTGCAGCATTTTGTGTTTTTGTTTCTGAGTTCCAGCATCCGCAACACTTTGTTTTTATTTTATTACTATTTTGTTCTCTTTGCTGCCTCTGCTCTATCTCCCTCCTATTCTTACAAGAGGAGTTGCAGCATAGAATTGGGAAGCAGTGATATAACAATTGCAATCACAACCAATGTCTACAGAGTTCATCAACTTTAATTCCTCAAAATATTAAGGCTTCCACAAACTCAAATAGACCCAGTAAAAATTAATCAACAACTAACCTGCAAGTTGTTATGAAGCTCTATGAAGCTAGAAGTGTGAGGAGTCCCTCCAGCTGCTGTATGCACATTCAGTTGTGTCAGGTTGAAATGGCTACAAGATTGAATGTAGCAATGTTAATGTCACACTAGTCCTACATGTTGACTGATATCATAATCTGCTCAGTCTGCATACTTACGGCACATGTTCTCATCGCCCACCTAACACGGTGGGCGGCACGGTGGCACAGTGGTTAGCACTGCTGCCTCACAGCGCCAAAGACCCGGGTTCAATTCCGCCTCAGGCGACTGACTGTGTGGAGTTTGCACGTTCTCCCCGTGTCTGCGTGGGTTTCCTCCGGGTGCTCCGGTTTTCTCCTACAGTCCAAAGATGTGCATGTCAGGTGAATTGGCCATGCTAAATTGCCCGTAGTGTTAGGTAAGGGGTGGGTGTAGGGGTATGAGTGGGTTACGCTTCGGCGGGCCGAAGGGCCTGTTTCCACACTGTAAGTAATCTAATCTAATCTAACAACTCCACCAAGATGGTATTTGGTACCGGTTGCACTAGATTATGGCCATTATAGAACCTAATTTTCTATCCATAATGCTTCCACTTTAGGTTTTCTCCACATCAGTATATTCATAAACTCTTTGTTAACTACTCATTTCCTTTCACGAAGGGAATATATGATCGACCAATTTCTGGTCTGTTAAAGATGCCTTTCATGGACACTGACAGCATGGCATTTTGATAATGCTATAAAAAGTAGCTCCAATAAAAAGTATATTTGAAAACAAGGTTGTTAATAATGGGAGCTTTGTATTTAGTAGGCACATTAGGAAAATACTACAAATCTCACGCTTTGGAGGAAGAGAATTTATTTGCAGAACCAGGTGCTAGAATGACATCTTTGAAACAGAACATTACAAAACATCAACACACAAATAATAATAATAATGAGGCAAATAATATTAGAGAGGTAGATGCATACCTCAAAGATTGGTATGGGAGAAATGGGTTCTAATTCATGTGCACTGACACTAGTTCTGCGAAAAGAGAAAGCTGTGCATTTCACACAGGCTTTATTTGAACCATGTTTTAACCAGTGTCCCAAATTGTATAACTAAGGTTGTAGATAGGGCTTTAAACTAATCATTTGAGGGGAAAGTTCATTTGAGAGTAAGTTTAAATAATCAAAAAGAAATGAAAGAGCAGACATGCAGGGTGGTGAAGGGGCAATAATAGTCAAAGTATCACAGGAAGGGGTAGAAAATATAAGCAGCACAAATTAGAACTAGAATAAGTAGTAATGGCAAAAAGTCAAAGCTTGAGGCTCTTTCTATAAATGCATGCAGAATTTTTAACTAGATTGATGGATTAATGGCACAAGTAGAAATAAATATATGAGACTTGATAGTTTATTACAGAGGTGCATTGCAGGGTGACCAGGATTGAGAACTCAATATTAAGGTGTTTTGATATTCCATAAAGATAGGCAAAATGGGAAAGAAGGTGGGGTAGCATTGTAAACAAAGGATGGTATCAGTGTGAAAGTGAATAGTGATATCAGTGCAATAGATCATGTTGTTCATGCCAATCAGTTTGGATGGAAATAAAGAATAACAAAGGGAAAACGCTAATGGGTGGGAGTTGGCTATAAACCCCAAAGAGCTATCTCACTATAATAGAACAAGGTATAAATCAGGAACCAGTAGAGCCATATAGAATGACACTACAATTATAAATTGACTGGCTGAATCAGATGAGCAAAAGTAACATGGAATTCAAATTTGTGAGTGCATCAAGGATTATTTCTTAGAGTCATATGTTGCAGAACCTACCTTGGAATTGGCTATTTTAGATTAACTATGTGAAATTAGTTAGGATTAATAAGAGATCTTATAATTAAGGATCTTCTAGGGGTAGCAATCACAACGTAGTAGAATTTCAAATTCAGTTTGAGGGAGAGCAACTCTGATTTTAAACTGTGTCCTCAACTTGAGCAAGAGCAAAAACATAAATATAATGAAAGAGTTGTTTAAAATGGGCTGGGAAAATAGACTAAGGAGGTTACTGGATGCGCAGTGACAATCATTTGAGCAAATTATTTCATAATACTCACTAAAAATTTATTTCGAGCAAAATTATGAGATGATGAGATGGATGAACCACCAGTGGTGAAATCCAGTGGCAGGCCAGAGTTAATGGAATTTTTTGGAACCAGTAACTGATGACTAAAATGCTGCTGAAGGACATAGGCTTAATGTGATATGCAAATAAAGCAAAGCTGGTATGAGAAATAGAAAGCATTTTCACACATCAAGTTGTTAGGGGATGGAATGCATTGCCTAGAAATGTGGTGGAGGCAGGTTCAATTGAAGCATTCAAGAGGGCATTGGATGGTGATTGGCATTAGATAATGGACTCAAGGCAGGCATGATGGGCTGAATGACCTTCTGCACCATAATAAATCTGCAATTCTGAAGAGGGAGAAAATTGTTTCTGAAAGTAATTGGTAAGAAATATTAAAAAACTAGCAAATATTAAAAACAAACGGCAACAGGTATAAGCAAAAGAGTGGCTAAAGTGAATATGAGACCCTTAGGGAAAGCAACTCAAGAATTCACAATAGGGAGCAAGGAAATAGTAGATAATTTGAACAAAACTTTTGCATTTGATTTTTTGGAGGAGGACACTATAACCATCCCAAAGATATCAGATAACAAAGTAGGAGGAAAAATCTTGTAGCAGTCTCTGTCACAAGGGGAAAAAGTATTCGATAAACTAGTGAGGCTGAGGACAGACTATTAGCCAGGATCCAATGGCTTCCATCCAAGTGTTTTAAAGGAAGCAGCTACAGAGATAATGGAGGCATTGATCGAAATATTCCAGAATTCTTTGGATTCCAAGAGGGTTCCAACCTTTTCAAGAAGGGGAAGAGACTGAGTTGATAAAGGGGAGCTGATAGATGTTGTGTAATTAGATTTACAGAAGACATTCAACAAAGTGCCAGATAAAGATTATGGCACAAGGTAAGAGTTCACAGTATTGGGGGTAACAGTATTGAAATTGATTATTTTTTAGGTTGGAAAGACATAACTGGTGCAGTGCTGCAGGATAAATTCTAGAGTCCCAATTATTTATCGTCTGTATTAATGAATTGAAGGAGGAGGCAGAGTATAATGTATCCAATTTGCTAATGACACAAAAAAGGGCATGTTGTGATGAGAACATAAGGAATCTGCAAGATTACATAGATAGGTTGAGTGAGTTAGCAAAAACTTGGGAGATGATGTTTAATATAGGAAAGTGTGAAGTCATGCACTTTGCTCAGAAGAGTCAAAAGACAGATTTTTATTTAAGTGGGAAAAACCTCCCAAAACATTACAGAACGGGGGAACCAGGTGTTTTTTTTTGCACGTAACATGAAAGGTTAGCATGCAGGTGCAGCAAGTAATGAAAAAGGCAAATGAAATTTTGGCCTTTTTTGCTAGAGCGTTGGAATTTAAAAATAATAGAGTCTTGTTACAACTGTAAAGGACATTGATAAGTTCACACCAGGGGTTCTGTATGCAGTTTTGGTCCCAGTATTTAAGAGAAAATAGATGAGCATTTGAGTCAATTGAAAAAAGATTCACTCGACTGATGCTTGGCTGAAGGTGCTGGCTTATCAAGAACAGCAAAATAGGTTGGGCCTTCATTAATTGTAATTTAGAAAGATGAAGTGTGATCTTATTGAAACAAAGCAGTTTCTGAGGGGGCATGACAAACCAGTTGTTTCCACCATTGGGGAAATCTCAAACTAGAGAACTTAGTTATAGAATAAGGGGACAGTCTTTTAAAACTGAGATGCAAAGGAATTTCTTCTCTGATGGTGGTGCATGTCTGCTTTTCTCTTCTCCAGAGAGTTTGAAAGAGGAGGTAAATAGTTATTTGAACTATCTGTGAGTTGAGGGCTATGATGAACTGGTGGAGGGGTTGAGGCATGAGGCAGATCAACCATGGTATTATAGAATGAAGGGACAGGCTGGAAATAACCTACTACTCCTATTTCTTATGCTCTTATGTTAGGCTTACCATAGAGGTAGACCAGCCAGGATGCATCAGTGCAGGAATTTGTTCTGCCTGCCTCTTCAACCTGACATTTATATCTCCATTCATTCTAACAGTTAACTTGCTGATGGTGGCCTCTTTTCTGGTCTTAAGAGTTCAATCATTTTTCATGATCTGGATGATGTGACCTTCATGTTGAATTAAGCAATTAAGACTGTCACTATTTAGTCTTCACCGCTCTATCTGGACTTTTCCATCCCTCATTGCTACTAAAAGGTGATCTTCCATTGCATATCCCTGATCGATTTGAAAGAGGGGTCTAGGAGACAGTGCAATTGAACAAGTTCACCACCTTCAGGGGTACCAGGTCCTTTTCTTCAGCTTGCTTGTATTCATAAAACCTCTGTTGTTCTGTTGTAACTGTGTCACATTACTGCTGACCACAAAAACACCTGTCAGTACCTCAAAGGTGGGCTATGGACATCTTTGAATACTCGTACCTCTTCCCAGCATTTCCTGATGGGCTTGTCCACACAAATAACCTGGCACAAACACCATTACCTTACTCGAGTTGAGGTCCTTAGACACCATAACTAGCTGTGTACCTTCAATCCGGTCTTCAATCACTGGATTAACCTCTGTTTCTGGTCTTCCCTGAATGAATCCAGCTTCCATTCAACAGCAAGTGGGGTGCCTGACCAGCAGTATCGCTTCATCAAGGCCATGCACATGGGGTGGCTCTGTCTCTGTCTACACCAGAAATGTACCATTACATTTTTACACAAATGGACAGCTCAAAGATCATGCAGCAGGGACTCTTCATTCAACATGGGAGGGACCATGTTCAAGAAGCCAGTGTGGAGGTTTAAAGTGGGGGGTGGTTCAGTGACCTTGTGAGCAGTTTATCCACTGTGTCCTTAAGGGGGGGCCTGTTCTTGATTGATAGTAACCTACACAGCTAGATTTACCAGGCTTCCTATATGACATTGGACTCACCCTGTCAAGGGTAAAATACTGGTGGCAAGGAGATGAGACCATTAAGTGGTCATCAAAATCTTAGATCGTACAGTTAAGCGCTTGGTACAAAGCTCCACCTGCCTTCAAACCCACAAGAAGAACACAATAATCCAGTGCTAGAATGGTTACAGCACAGGAAGACATTTGGCCCATCATGTCCATGCCAATTTTCTACAATTTTCTTTAGCTCATCCTCCAGTTGAAGTCAATCCTGTGTTTTTGAAATCTTCACCATATCCACTTAATTTTGTGCAATTTACGCTTGCATTTGATAGAGTGAGAAAATACTACAAACCTATTTATAACTCAGAGGTCTCATAACGTCCAGAAAAGGTAAACATTTATTTAAATCATGATTTTGCTATTTAAAAATAAGAATATTTTGTTCTCATGGTCCATCTGTAACTCTGTCTGGCTGTAACATATTTTCTCTTTTTGGTCTCAGTATATGCATTGTGTCAGATTTCCACTTCATGCAGCATCGAGTGCCGAAGGGCCTGTACTGCTCTATAATGTTCTATGTCCTAAAATATTGTTTTGCAGTTTCTACACTGCTAAGATATACACAGCTAATAAACATGGAATTTACATGTAAAAATGTAACACATTCTGTTGCTGCATTAGACTTGAAGGTGAAACAAATATATTTGTTTGGAATTAATATCTTCAATTTCATGTTGCAGCTGCTCATGGGATTTGAAAGTGGAACAGTTGTGCTGTGGGACATAAGGTCAAAGAGAGCAGATTTCAGATTTTATTATGATGAGGTGAGTAAAATGTTAATGTTTTAAAGAATGTAAGATTAACTTTTGGAAAATGTGGATCTAGCTTTAGTGCATGAATTTTATATAATATTTAGATTGGGTCAAATATCAGCTTTTACGAAGTTTTCATTTTGTGGAGCTGCACAGGACCTTGATTTTATGAGTACTTTCCATGTAATGTAATGAAATGCTTGAGAACTGCAGGTTATGTATCAATTTGGTAGCTTTATAGTAAAGACTACAGCCTGTACTAAATTGTTTAAAGAGAAAATACCAATTTTAAATAGTCCTAATGGACAACTTACTAAGTAGTAAACAGAAAGTAATTTATAGTGATGAGTTTATGGTGCTATAATTGCAGCAGTTGCTTTAATTGCAGCAGTGGAGGTCTGACATTGAAATAGGTAAGAGTGGCAACATTTTCAGAATAATCTCCTTTAGGTTTTGTAAATCTGATCATTTTAAAATGCAAATAGAAAAGCAAAACATTTAACTATTTGCAGACATATTTTAGATGGATAATTGAATTTGTTGAACTAATTTTGATTTGAGGAATCCACATTTGGATTAATAATATTGGCTGTTTTCTATCCACTTGTCTAAATCCAATTTAGAAGGCTAAGAACCTGTATAAATATGGCCAGAATGGTAATATGTTAATAGCATTGAAATTTTGTGGATCTCATATTTGTGTAATTATTCACACAATTAGTTGCAGGTTTTGACAGTAGCTAGTCTTCAAAATGTCAGATTAGATAATAAATATGAATTTACATACTATAATAAATGGTCAGAACTTGTGTCTAATAAGCTATCAGTAATCAGTACTAAAATGAAGTAGTTAATTGAAATGGATAAAAAACTTCTAAATTCATGTATGGATCTCTGATGAATTTTGAATATAGTAAAATTGCTAAATGCGAAATTCAGACATTCCTCATCTTTTCTTAGTGAACTTTTATTCACACTTCAACCTATTTCTGAGAACTTATTGAATTCAAGCTTTTTTGGAAAGATCATGTAATTTTCAAATGTTTTTATCTGCTATCAAAATTAAAAGTATATTAACTGGCTTGCTATTAACATCAAAATAATATTTACATTTATTTATATTTTTGTTCTTAATTGCATATGCCACAAATCTAGCGTCCTGCATTCTAGAAGCATTTGAACCATTTCCATGACGAAATCAAATGTACACAATGGAAGAAGCATTTATTTCATATGAAATAAATGGATACCAGCTAACTTAAGCATTCATTCATTAAAAATGAAATTATTAAACAATTCACTTTAGAATTGTCTACACAATAACATGAAATGATGTAAGGTGGTTTCAATTGCCCTTTCACTGAATTTTCCATTTCTGCTGCAATACATCTAAGAAGGGAAAATCACTGGACTGTTATGGCGAGACATTGGTTTCTCTCCCAATATTTAAATAATCTGGTTTAGAAGACAAACAATCAAGATTTGCAGATAAGGCAACAATATTGCATATAATTAATAGCAAAGAAAATTGGAACCAATTTAAGAAGATATAGATAAGATTAAGCAAATAAATGTCTGGTGGAATCTAATGAAGTTGTTGTTATAAAGTTGTATACTGTACCAATTCTAAGGGCATATTGTAAATATTAGTTTCTGCAGAACCATCTATAATGCATTGGCTTGATTGGTCACCACCAATCATATTGGCCACCACCAATCATATTGGCATTAATTGAGCTTCTGATACCAATGAGCAGTTTGACCACACTATATTTTAGACAGTTTGTGGATAAGTAACAAAGTGACAAGTTATCCAAATGTTGATTGTTTCCATGTACTGTTCCATGAAATGAATTCTGACATCTTAGTACCCTTCCTGGTTATACCTTAATGATGATTGATCCCAATAATGCATGGATTCCATCTATGATGTTCTGCTAGTGAACCCTGCTATTTGTGTTTTGTTGATGTTAAATCTGTGTTCTGCAGGGAAAGCAACAAATACACTGCCATTTACAAATTTGGTTTCTGATGCTTGTTTGATACATCTGTTGCCTGACTGGTAGTGCTTGAAAAGAGTTTATGTAAAAAAACATAATTCATAGAGCAGCAGTAGGTCATAGAAGTAGAATCTTTTACTAATTAAACAATGTTTCTGCCTAGGCCTTGAATATATTGAACAACCCAGCCTTGACAGTCCTTTGCGTTAAAGAATACCACAGATACACAACCATATGAGAGAATCAATTCCTCCTCATCACTGTCTTAAATGGGCAACTCCTTATTCTGATATTGAGCCCTCTGATCCTAAACCCTCCCATATGGGGAAACAACGTCTCCACATTTAAGCTGTCAATCTTCCTATGATTCTAGGGGCTTATTCTTAGGACTTTTTGGCGAAGTGCCAATTTCATTGAATTTTATTGGAAGGCTCTTTGCTGCAAGGTCACAAGATTTCTTGCTGTATCTTTCCAAGCTTTCCTCATTAACTACCTATCCCATCACTATCATGTTCTTTTCATTTAATTTTGCAAAGCACTAATCCTGGAACTACTTGCCACTCAGCAATATCCTCCAAAAAGCTGACATCCTTTTCATCCATTCCACCTTTCAAAGGCTTCTGTGCACCCAGACAAGCATTTGCAATCCAGTGTTGCCCCTCACCAGCAACATAACAACCATAAACAAAAACAGAAGTTGCTGGAAAAGCTCAGCAGGCCTGGCAGCATCTGTGAAAAGAAATCAGAGCTAATTTTGTGGTTCCAGTGACCCTTCCTCAGAACTGGACCCAAAACATTAACTCTGATTTCTCTTCACAGATGCTGCCAAATCTTTTCCAGCAATTTCTGTTTTGTTTCTGATCAACAGAACCCGCGGTTTACAATAAATAATCGGCATGGTTGCCACTCCGTTGCACATTGAAAGCCATTCTCTCACTCTAATTGCTATTTAAACACCAGACCACACAGTTTACCATCTTTAGCTACATCTTGTCAAAACAACCTCTCTCTGCTCTGCCCCATGGCCCAATGGACACCCAGATCTGAAGATATTACAGCAGGGGAAGATCACATTCAGGCTAGCAATCAAACAATTCCAAACATGAGCTTTTATTTACACCCAGCAAAAGTGAACATAGATTAAATGAATAGAGCAGTTTACTCTCACAATGCAAGCCAAATACTGGCTTGATGACTAACAACCATTATCCAGTCATTGATGGTATCCTGTACTCAAGCTCCCATTATCTGGAAGTGGGAATCATTCTGGTCCTTGCAGGCTTGTAAGGCCTGGCCCAGCTGAGCTTCATCATGCAAAGGAGGGCTTCCTTCTCCCTAATGTCCCCATGTTTTTCCTTGGAAAACTGCTTTCATTCCCACAGTTCCTCAGCATTGCTTTACTGCCTGCTACATTTGCGCAGAGTACAACATGCCAAGATGATGCAACATAACCTGTCTGAAGTATAGTGGAGGACCCCCCAGACCAGTCCAAGCAGCGGAACCACTGTACCATGATCCTGGTCACATCATGCACTCCAACTTAGTGAAGTTTTCTCGTCAGCTGAGGACCCAAGACATCACATCAAACAGGGAGTGACTGCTGCGCCACAAATCCCTTCTCATCCCAGACCTACATCAATCATTCCATTTTTAATTGCATTCATTAGACTCCATCATCATACTTACATAATATATGATGAAGCAATGCTCTATTCATCCCATACCACTCTCAGTGGTTTCACAAGTGAATGGATGCTTTTGTCACTGTTCACTTTCTTTTATATCTGAAAAAGTATATTGTGGATTCAAATAGGGATCAAATTGTTTTGGATCTGGTAATGTGTAATGAGGTAGGATTAATAAGTATGCCAAAGTTAAAGATCCCTAATGAATTGTGACCGTAATGGTGGAATTTAACATTCAATTTGAGACTGAGAAGCTTCATTGGAAAATAACTATGCTAAACTTGGGGTGGCACAGTGGCTCAGTGGTGAGCACTGCTGCCTCACAGCACCAGGATCAATTCCAGCCTCAGGTGACTGTCTGTGTGGAGATTGCACATTCTCCCCATGTCGGCGTGGGTTTCCTCCGGGTGCTCTGCTTTCCTCCCACAGTCTAAAGATGAATTGGCCATGTTAAATTGCCCATAGTGTTAGGTGCATTAGTCAGAGGGAAATGGGTCTGTGTGGGTTACTCTTCGGAGGGTCGGTGTGGGCTTGTTGGGCCAAAGGGCCTGTTTCCACACTGGAGGGAATCTAATCTAATCTAATCCTAAATAGGGGTAATGACAGGAGTGAGCTGAGAAGGGGTTAGCAGAAAAGGTGGTTGAGGAACAATGGCAGACATTTAAGAAAACATGACTGACGGCAAAGATATATCAGAGTGAGAAAGAAGAATTTTAGGCAGGGGACAAAATTACCATGTTTAACCAAGAACGTTAAGAATAAAACTCAAAGAAAAATATACAATGTGGCAAAGATTAGTGGTAAGCCACAGAATTGGTAAAGTTTTAAAAGCCAATGAAAAAATTACCAAATAAAAGGGGCAGATAATAAATTATGTGGGAAGATTAGCAAGTAGTATAAAAATGAAAATTGAGTTTCTTTATAAGTATAAAAAGGAAGAAGGAGGCTAAAGTGAACATAGGCCTATCTAGTGGATAAGGCTGAGGACATAATAGTGGAGAACAAGGAAATGGCAGAGGAATTGAATAAATACTTTGCATCAGCCTTCATAGTAGAAGACACTAACAGCATTCCAAAAATACTAAATAATCAAGGGGCTGAAGGGGGGTGTGGAAATAAACACAATAACTGTCACTGGAGGAAAAGTACTAGGGAAACTAATGTGGCTGAAAGCCCATACATCCCCTGGACCTGATAGAATACCTCTTATGATTTGAAAGGAAGTGTCTACCGAATTATAGTTCATGGACTGGTTAGTAATTTTCCAAGAATCCTTAAATTCTGGAAAGGCCCGAAAACATTGGAAAGCTGCCATTGTAACACTCTTATTCAAAAGTGGAGGGAGAGAACAAAATGGTAACTATAGGTCCATTAACTTCACATCTGTCACAGGGAACATGTTAGAATCTATTATAAAGAATGTAAAGAGGAGCGTTTAGAATACATAATATAATCAAGCAGAGTCAAAATGGCATCGTGAGGGAGAAATCATGCCTGTAAAATTTATTAGAGCTGTCTAAGGAGGTAACAAGCAGGACATATGCAGGAGAACTAATAGATGTTTGGATTACCAAAAGGTGTTTGATAATGTATTGCACTTAAAGCTATTTAATAAGATAAAAGCCAATGGTGTTAGGAGTTGTGTATTAACATGGATAGACATTTGGCTAACTAATCGAAGACAGAGAGCTGGGATGAAAGGAACATTATTAGGATGGAAACCTGTAACTAGTGGAGTGTGTCAGTGATCAGTGCTGGGGCCACATTATACAGAATAAATTATTCATGACTTGGATGACACAAGTGAATGTAATATCACCAAGTTTCTGGATGACACAATATATGTGAAAGGCCAATCATAAAGAAGTCACAAACAAACTAGAGAACGATATAAACAGGTTAGGTACTCAAGACAAAAACTTAACAGATGGAATATAATGTGAGAAAACTTCAGTGAGCAGAACACAAGACTTGAATATGATTTAAGTAGGGAGAGACCTCCTAAAGCTACAACATCAGGGGATTAGGGCCTCATGTCTGAATCCCAGAAACTGGCATTCAATTAAGTAGGTAATAGGGAAGTGAAATAGACCATTGGCCTTTATTTCAAGGAAATAGAGTATAAAAATAAAACTATACATGGCACTAGTTACACTGTGTACGGTTTTAGGTTCCATATCTAAGGAATGATATACTGGCATGGGAGGCCATCCAGAGAAGGTTCACCAAGTTTATTCCAGGATTTTCTTATAAGGAGAGTTAAAAATCACATAACACCAGGTTATAGTCCAACAGGTTTAATTGGACCTGTTGGACTATAACTTGGTGTTGTGTGATTTTTAACTTTGTACACCAGCATCTCCAACTTATGAGGAGAGGTTGAGTTAAGATTACTATATTGGAAGATATTAAGGCAGATTCTTAAAGGAACTGGAAAAAAAAGGCAATGGGGCAATTTGTGGCGGAATCATGTCAGAACTCCAACGAGGCCATCTCAATATCAGGAGCAACTAGCTGCATCTCTTTTGTATCTGTCAAGTGGCAAGGCAAGTTTCTCAATGGGCAGCTATGAATGATCAATTAAGGGAGGTTGTAATATTACTTTTTCTTGAGTGATGGTCATTGTGTTTATTTTCACCTCCCCATTTAGCCCTATATTATTTATTATTTTTGGAATTATTAGTGTCTTCTACAATGGAGACTGATGCAAAGTTTATTTAACTCCCCTGCCATTTTCTGATTCACCATTATTATTTCCTCAGCCCTCATCGTCTAGCCAGGTAGGACTATAGTAACTTTACCTTTATCCCTGCGCAGGGGGAATCACTTGAGTTGTCAGTAGATTCTACCAATCTCACTTTGATTGCTGCAAGCAAAGTAGCACTTTTACTCAAAATGCAAGCCTATTTCAAGCTGCTGGATGCTTTATTTGTATAGTCGTATAATCACAGAAGCAATAGTTATTTCCATTTTTTGCACCCAAGGTCTTTGAGCTTAAGGAGTTGCTGGTGGCATTCTGTTGCCTTCAGCATCTGCCATAAGTATTCCTAAATGTGGTTAGTTACAACTAGACGATATTAAAAAAAGTAGGGAACTAATCTTCTGGATAAGAAAAATAAAACAGAAAGCCTTGCAAGTTCAAAAAGTGTTCAACTAACTAATGAGTATTTGCTAATTGTTTCATCACTAACCTGACTTCATAGTTTGTGCAGGAAGGCAGCCTGCCCATGTCTTTAATCCTTCCATTGATGCTTGCATCTATTATTTAAACTATATCAAAACCTGGCAATTGTTGAGTCTTTTTCTTGTCTTACCATAGAGTATCCCATTTGTTTTATGAAGTCTGAAGGAAATGACTGTTTCTTCAGGAATTTTTCAAAGCAACAAACATCTTTAAGACCATAAGATCTATGAGTAGAACTAGGCCATTTTGTCCATTGAGTTTGCTCCACCATTCAATGAGATCAATGCTAATCTGATAATTCATCTGATTAAACAGAGTTTCTCTCTTTGAGAACTGATGAGTAGTTTCATATCTGGTTCTGTTGTAGTAAGACAATACAATAAACTGATGGACCATTCCACTAGTGGAAAATGAACCTTCCTATCCATCCCATCTATGCCTTTCATAATCTTGTAATTTCTACTAGGTTGCCTCTCAGGTTTTGCTGCTCCAAGGAAAACAACCACGACCTATCCAATCTTTCCTCATATCTCAAACCTTCCAACCCATTTAATATCCTTGCAGATTTTCTCTGCACCCGAATTAGTGCAATAAAATCCTTCCTATAATGTGGTGACCAAGGGAGTGCACTGCCATTCAAGTCTAGGAGATATACAAGTCCACATGTCCATTATTCTTCATAGTGCAATAGGCTGCCAAGAGAAGAATGCTATCCAAGAGGATGCACGAGCACTTAAGGACAATTTAACAGACTATGTGAACTTTGAAACATTGAAATATGTTGGAAAGATGAAAAAGAAGTGGCTCTGGATTGTTCTCAACCAGTTGCATTTTAGTAATAAATTCACTGCACATTTGGATATCATATGCTAACTGAAGCCTCAAAACTACCTAATCTGCCATGCAATGTCAGTGCCCTGTCTCAATGACTACTGGATTCTCTCTGATGGTGAGGAGGACCTAGAAAGTGCAGGTATTTGAAATCAGGATCCCTGACGATGCCAAGCATTTAATTATATGGATAGGAAAACACTCAGCAACTGAAAAGTTCAAGGATTTCAGAAATAAACAGGTCCACATATCCTTTGCAGTGACCAAATAGCCATTAGAAAGTAAAGCCATTTTTAAAAAGTGCAAACCAAGATCATTCATCCTGAAAGTAGATTTTCATTAGGTTCACTGTAGCTTTTCATGCTCTATGATTCAATGCTGTATCTTGCTCAACTGAATAAGCCTCCTAGATTAGAGTGGTGCTGAAAAAGCACAGCAGGTCAGGCACCATCCGAGGGGCATGAAGAATCGACATTTAATAGGAGTGGTGACTGAGTAAGTCACCTCCTGACTCTCCAAAGCCTATTTACCATTAACAAGACACAAGACAGGAATGGAGGAGAAAGTGAGGACTGCAGATGCTGGAGATCAGAGCTGAAAATGTGTTGCTGGAAAAGCGCAGCAGGTCAGGCAGCATCCAAGGAACAGGAGAATTGACGTTTCGGGCATAAGCCCTTCTTCAGGAATGAGGAAAGTGTGTCCAACAGGCTAAGATAAAAGGTAGGGAGGAGGGACTTGGGGGAGGGGCGTTGGAAATGCGATAGGTGGAAGGAGGTCAAGGTGAGGGTGATAGGCCGGAGT
>NC_057721.1:48161508-48163440 GCF_004010195.1 Chiloscyllium plagiosum
GAGATGCGGTGGAGGGCATCGTCGACCACGTCTGGGGGGAAATTGCGGTCTTTGAAGAAGGAGGCCATCTGGGTTGTACGGTATTGGAACTGGTCCTCCTGGGAGCAGATGCGGCGGAGACGAAGGAATTGGGAATATGGGATAGCATTTTTACAGGGGGCAGGGTGGAAAGAGGTGTAGTCTAGGTAGCTGTGGGAGTCAGTCGATAAATAGTAAATGTCCATGTTGATTCGGTCGCCCGAGATAGAAATGCAAAGGTCTAGGAAGGGGAGGGAGGAGTCTGAGACGGTCCAGATGAATTTGAGGTCGGGGTGGAAGGTGTTGGTAAAGTGGATGAACTGTTCAACCTCCTCGTGGGAGCACGAGGCAGCGCCGATACAGTCATCGATGTAGCGGAGGAAAAGGTGGGAGGTAGTGCCAGTGTAGCTGCGGAAGATGGACTGTTCCACATATCCTACGAAGACAGGAATGTGATGGAATACTACTCACCACTTTCTAGCATGAGTGCAGCTCTAACAAAGTGCAAGAAGCTTGACAATATCCAAGACAAAGCAGCTTGCATCCTTAAGCATCCACTCTCTCCACCACCAATGCTCAGTAGCAGCAGCGTGTCCACCTAGAAGATGTACTGCAGACATTCACCAAAGAATCGTAGACGGTACTTTCCAAATTCAGAATCATTTCCATTAGAAAGAGAAGGGCAGCAGATATTTGGGAACATCACCACCTGCAAGTTTCCATCAAATCTACTTACCATCCTGGCTTGGAAATTGATCACCAGCCCAGTGTCATTAGGTAGTGAACTGGAGTAATGAAATAGCAAAGTTACGAAAACACCAGAGAAAATAAACTGATTGTGAAGTTGTTGCAGAACATCCACTGTCCGTATGGAATCCTTACCTTCAATAACTATGCACACCGCCTCCATTCCCAGTTGCCACGATGCAGCCATCCATATTGCGAACAACTGCTCTCCAAGAGGAAATAGGAGTGGTGGCTTGGATCTAAACCTGTTAAATTCAATCTCAGAAACAGAAGGCTGTCAAGTTTCTTGTAGAAAGATAAGGTTCTATGCTTTGAATTGGAATGCCACTGTTTTGGAATAGTGTGAGATGGCCTTACTTTTATGGCTGCCTTATTTCGATCAACTCTGTGTGATGCTGTCTTCTCCTTCCCAGAACCAGGATTGGTCATTTGATGAAAAGAAGTCATAGTATCATCTGAAGAAGGGCTTATGCCCGAAACGTCGATTTTCCTGTTCCCTGGATGCTGCCTGACCTGCTGCGCTGTTCCAGCAACACATTTTCAGCTCTGATCTCCAGCATCTGCAGACCTCACTTTCTCCTCATTTTTTTTCTCTGTCTTGCATTAATTACATTGCAAGAAAGAATGACAAATCTCAAGGGGAATAACAATTTTTACTGCAAGCAAATAGTTGCAGATTGGTTGGTAAGTTAATTCTACGTTTTCCAGGAACTGCCTTGTGGAATGCTCCAATGAACAGCTATCCCCATGATTTTTCCAATTGACAAAGGTGTAGTGCAATCACAGGGTTGGCTTAGGGCTGTTAGGATCTGGATCAGTGGTGCTGGAAGAGCACAGCAATTCAGGCAGCATCCGATGAGGAGCAAAATCGACGTTTCGGGCAAAAGCCCTTCATCAGGAATAAAGGCAGAGAGCCTGAAGCATGGAGTGATAAGCTAGAGGAGGGTGGGGGTGGGGAGAAAGTAGCATAGAGTACAATAGGTGAGTGGGAGAGGGGATGAAGGTGATAGGTCAGGGAGGAGAGGGTGGAGTGGATAGGTGGAAAAGGAGCTAGGCAGGTCGGACAAGTCCGGACAAGCCAAGGGGACAGTGCGGAGCTGCAAGTTTGAAACTAGGATGAGGTGGGGGAAGGGGAAATGAGGAAACTGTTGAAATCCACATTGATGC
>NC_057721.1:48163756-48190049 GCF_004010195.1 Chiloscyllium plagiosum
ACCTATTGTACTCTATGCTACTTTCTCCCCACTCCCACCCTCCTCTAGCTTATCTCTCCACGCTTCAGGCTCTCTGCCTTTATTCCTGATGAAGGGCTTTTGCCCGAAACATCGATTTTGCTACTCGTCGGATGCTGCCTGAATTGCTGTGCTCTTCCAGCACCACTAATCCAGAATCTGGTTTCCAGCATCTGCAGTCATTGTTTTTACCTTAGGGCTGTTAGGGACTTGGGGTTGAAAAGTCTAGAGTTGAGTACAACCTACCCCAGATCTGTGCCATAAATTGTCCAAACAGGTGGATTAAAAATATTCGGTTGGTTTATCTACATTCTCCTCGTACAAGACTGTGCCTAAGGCTGACATTTTTTGCCTACAAAGTGCTTAGTTCACCTCACATTACCTTGGAAGGTAAAGTGTTTCAACAATTTGGACAACACCTGAAGCTAGCAATTTCACACTACTACTGTGTCTTTCTTAAGGGCCATCTTGTGGCACAATGGTAGTGTGCTACCCCTGTACAGGAAGGCCTGGATTCACATCCCACCTGCTTCAGAGATGTGTAGTAACATCTCTGAACAAGCTGATTAAAAAAAAGGTGAATATAAAATGACAGTACAGAGATCTTGGTTAAAAAAAATTCCAATTAAGAATTTGTATGGGGTCAACAGTTCAGTGATGCATTTCCCATAGCAAAGCTTTGACCAATCAGAGTCCATCAGCTAACCTATCAGCGACCACTTGGCAACCAATCAGCAACGTTTGCTCATGTGGTATAAATTTTTCTTCACTTTGAGATTTGGAATTCATTTTGATTTTTGATCTGATGGAGATATTGCTGGCTGTGCTAAATTTTGCTACTTAACATAATTGACCTTGAAAAGAGTGGCTTCCTATATAATTTCAGACAGAATTTAAGAAGCAATAGGTCTGGAGTCAGATGTGGGTAGATCTGGATAGGTTTAGCGGAATTCCTTCCCTAAAAGACATTAATGAACTTGTGGGTGTTTACAACAATTAAGTATAGCTTCATGGTCATCATCACTGAGATGAGCTTTATATTTCAAATTTATTAATTCAATTTAACTTCTACCAGGGATTTGAACTCATATCTTATAGCTTTAGCTGGGTTCTGGATTACTTGTCCATTGACGTTACTACAAACCATTATCTCCCCAAAGTCCTGATCAATGCAAAATGAGAAACAGCTGCAGCTGCTTTTTCATTGAAGCGGTAGAAGAATTGTATCTTCTCACGTTTGCTTTCATGCATCTATATCAATTCTAACCATTTAAACGGAACCCTTTGGAGTTAAAGCTGAGCATTGGAACTGAGTAGCCTTCAAGGAACCAAATTTTTTTTTTAAAAATTGATCTCCTCTTTTGCGAAAAGCTTTGAATGTTTTATTTTGCTCTGCTGAATAATGAGAGACTTCAATAGGGCAATATCCTGAAATGGTAAAGAGATTACCTCAGACAACAACTCAATATCAATCTCTGTGAAACAGATGCTAGGCTGCTCCATTATTTGTTTTCAAATTAATTATTTCACATTGAGTTTAGTTACATGCTATTTTTTCTGATGAAAACAATAAAGAGTTATAGGAAATTACATTTTCCATGGACTTTTGCTCCAGTCCATGACAGTAATCTTCCAATCTTAGCATTCAGAACAATATTGCTGCAAACACAGCTGGGAGCACCACTACAAACATTCAAGTGAGATTAATTTCAGAAGATCTGACATAGTCAGGGTTATGCATCTTTCGCAGTATTTTCAGCTATTTACAGTGTAGTCTAAAGCAATTACACTCATAAATTGCTTTAATATTAACACTGAATACTAAATGTTTTAATCCACCGAGGACAGGTGGGGCCTTTAGTTCTAGAGAAAAAATTCTATTCCTAAACAGAAACAGAAATTGCTGGAGAAACTCCAATATTTTGAATGTATGCAACCAGAGGGAGTTTAATTCACCAAGTTTATAAACTCATATTTGTGTTGTAAAGTCTATGATTATTATTGATTTAGAAACAGAGGACCAGAAATAGACTATTTAATCCCTGTCCTGTTTGGTGAGTTGGTGGTTGGTCTGTATCTTAATTCTATCCACCTGTCTTGGTCAATTTCTTGTAATATCCTTGTTCAGAAAATTTCTTTCAATCTTAGAATTAAAACAATAGCTGAGCCGGCAACCTGCCATTTTTAGGAGGAAAGAGTTCCAAGATTCTCCCCCTTTTGAATGAACAAGGATGAGCTGAAAATGAACAAGGATGCCCGAAACGTCGATTCTCCTGTTCCTTGGATGCAGCCTGACCTGCTGCGCTTTTCCAGCAACACATTTTCAGCTCTGATCTCCAGCATCTGCAGTCCTCACTTTCTTCTCAATGAACAAGGATGGCCTAACTTCTCTTCTGGCTCTGATATCAAGATTATATTCCCTTGTCCTCGTTTTTTTTTTCAATCTTAGAAACCTCAATCAAATTGTTTCTAAATTTCACATATTCCTAAGGATACATGCTGCTTTATATCAGCTTTATTCATTATATAATCTTTAGAACCTTGTAACATTTTCATTATTGCAATTCTTTCAAGACCAAAATGCCTTTCTTGATGCAATAACTAAAACTGCATACAGAATTCCAGATGTGATCCATTCAGGGTTTTTTGTAGCTGTAAAAAAAGCTCCATCCCTTCTATTATAAACCTCTGACATAAAGGTCCATTAACCTTTTTTATTCTTCTTTGAATCTTACCACTACATTTTAGTGTTATATGTGTAGGGATCTATAATTCTCTTTGGTCTGTCATTTCTCCTGTATTTTTACCATTTAAATTATAGTCAGATCAATCCTTTTCTCTTTGCCCAAAAATGGGCTGAATTTTGTGAGATTGAAAGTTTGTTTCTGATGGGCAACAGTGGAAGCCAGTGCTGCTGGAATGCGATGATGCAATTTTCACAGGGAAAGCAGGAGTGCAGGCAAATCAAAAACCTCCATTTAATGACCTATTGAGTGCCTTGTGAAATTTAATAGACTAAAAAAGGCCAGGAAGAAGTTTTCAAAGTGGAAATTGCCAAATATGAGTAGTCTCATACACATTAATGTACAGCATATTTTGAACCAGAATCATTTTTGACATGTGGGATTTGACTGCATGATTAGGCACAGTATTATGCTATTTGATGGATCAATTGGCCAACTCGCTGAGTGCTGAGGGTTTCGATTAGATTAGATTCTCTACAACACGGACACAGGCCCTTCGGTCAACCAGTCCACACCAACCCTCTGAAGAGTAACCCACCCAGACCCATTTCCCTCTGATTAATGCACCTAGCACTATGGGCAATTTAGCATGGCCAATTCACCTAACACTCCAAATACCCGCACCTCCCTTGTACAAAGCAGTGGCAAACCCTTTAATTGGCTGCAATCTGCAGCTAATGTTTCTGCTGCAATGGACATCATCTGCCATTTCACGAAACACAATGTCTTTAATTTAGATTTAGATTCCCTTCGGCCCAACCAGTCCACACCGACCCTCCGAAAGGTAACCCACCCAGACCCATTTCCCTCTGACTAATGCCCCTATGGGCAATTTAGCATGGCCAATTCACCTGGCCTGCACATCTTTGGACTGTGAGAGGAAACCAGAGCACCCAGAAGAAACCCGCGCAGAACATGCAAACTCCACACAGTCACCCAAGGCTGGAATTGAACCTGGGACCCTGGTGCTGTGAGGTAGTAGTACTAACCACTGAGCCACCGTGCCGCTCCAAGCATCTAAGATGTTCCAATTCAGGATTATTGATCTAAGAGCTGAACTGCAGATAGTGCGTAACGTAAGAAAGGGGGAGAAACATCAGAACGTATTTTACTGAAGATAGTCACACCTCTTAAAACCGAATAGTCTGTTTTTGTCAGCAGTGAGAGACAGGAGGATGTAACCATGAACGAAACAGTATACTTACTATTGCCTGTAATGTCTTCCCTAACACACTGTCACCAACCCACTCTTAATACTCAATAAATCTGAATGCTGTCTGCTGCCTATTCACTTGCTTGGGACACCATCTCACCTACATTAAAAGTGGTAGTGGTGCCAGCCACATTCATGTCTCTTAATACTTACCTCTCTCTGTCTCATACCATGATCAGGCAGAACGAGTCACAATAGGTGATGGGCTGCCTGACATTCAGCTCCACACACGTTATGAGGAGAATCCTGCTCTGATTGGTTGACTGACTGTGACCAAGCCCCTGGACTGATATTGACTGACTATGCTGGGGAGAAAGTGAGGTCTGCAGATGCTGGAGATCAGAGATGGAAATGTGTTGCTGGAAAAGCGCAGCAGGTCAGGCAGCATCTAGGGAACAGGAGAATCGACGTTTCGGGCATTAGCCCTTCTTCAGGAAGGGCGAATGCCCGAAACGTCGATTCTCCTGTTCCCTAGATGCTGCCTGACTATGCTGGGACCCCTTAGTAAAACCTAACTCCCTTGACTTAACCAAGGACTGCTGACAACCATAATGAGTTTCCTGACATCTCATCTGTGCTGAATAGCATTGCAATACAGCAGTATTGAGAGCCTGGCATCTCTGATTGAGGGGCAAGGTGCATAAAGGCAAATAATGGATGTTGTGAGCATCCAGGTATATGAGCAAGTAAATGATCAAGCAAAACCCCAGTGATACAGTGAGTGCAAGTGTCCTTTATGCGGAATTACAGTGATAATTGCTCGAGAGGTGAAAAGACAACCAAACTCAAAATAGCAAGTCCACAGTCAGTAACCCTGATATTGAGAAGTATTGAAATAACTGACTTAATGCTGAAAAAAGGAATAATCATCATGAGACTGCAGAAACAACATGGAAGATTAATAAAGCAAGAGAATTGATAGTGGATACAAATTTGACTACCATGGATTGGATGAAAGTAGAAATGGTGTTGGAATCATACTTAGTATAGAAATGAAGGACAAGGGATGTGCTAAAAACGAACAAAATTAGTAACAGAATCATCAAAGGAAAGATAGAATTTCAGATGGAAATGTGATGCATACTTAACTGTTATGCATCACAGTGTGAGTGTGGACTGGCGGAGGATGAGAAAGTTTGAGAACAGATGGACAATGTAATTTAAGTAATGCTAAGCAATGACAGGATTGTGATGTGGATGACTTAAATGGACGGATAAAGCGAGGAAGTGTGAGAAAGTCTGCTTATCCATGGTGGGAATAATTTCAGAGAAGCAAATGAAGAAAGAGCCTCACAGCGCCAGAGACCCGGGTTCTGTTTGAAGTTTGCACATTCTCCCCGTGTCTGCGTGGGTTTCTCCGGGTGCTCCGGTTTCCACCAACAATCCAAAAATGTGCAGGTTAGGTGAATTGGCCATGCTAAATTGCCCGTAGTGTTAGGTGAAGGGGTAAATGTAGGGGAATGGGTCTGGGTGAGTTGCGCTTCAGTGGGTCAGTGTGGACTTGTTGGGCCGAAGGGCCTGTTTCCACACTGTAAGTAATCTAATCTAATCTGTAACAACTGCTAATGCTAAACACTTAGTACCAAGAACATAGAAACCACCTTATGAGAAAAGGAACTAAGAATATGCAGAGGAAACAAACAGAAAGTCTTTAAAACAAGGTGCTGACCATAGAGTGCTGATGGCAGAGCTGTTTACAAAAAAAACCCAAAATGTTAGCGGACACAATATAGTCAGAACATCAGGTGGTGGAAGCTCCAAGGTCCACATGTGAAGGGGAGTTCAAAAAGCAAAAGGAAAACCTTCTAAGAGAAATAGAAGAAGTTATGATAGCCATCCTATGGTGGGAATTTCTGCCAAAAGATAGAGGGGGCCAGATTTTCTTGTTAAAATCATTTGAGTTTCTTCAGAGAATGCCCCCATTCTGATAACCCCCATTCAGTTGCAGCTATGCCCAGCTCTGTTGACGGAGCTGCCATTCTTCCAGAGCTATAGATCTTTAAATGGGTTTGCAACCTCAAGGATCCTCCCATTGGATATAAAAGCTGCCTCTTAATTGGCTGTCTTCAGGAAGATTTCCAGGGCAGGAATGGGACCTGGAAGGGCTATAAGACATAATATATAGGAGTAGGAAAAGCCCTTTTATCCCTGATTTGAGTGGAGCCTTAACACCATTCTCTGGCCTATTGCCCCTTTCACTCCTCACTGCCCCAAAACCCTTGACTCCAGAATGCATTAACCATTTGACTGATATATCTTTGAATATATTCAATGAAGTAGTCTCCAGTGCTTTTGAGGTGGACAATTCCAAAGATAATAATTGTGTTCGAGAAGTTCTTCCTCATTTCCATTATAAATGAGCGACCCCTTACTCTGATATGGCTCTCCTAGTTCTAGATTACCCCATGAGGGAAATGTTCTCTCATTAAATATCCTGTCAACCTCCTTCGAAATTATATATGGTTCATGAAGATCGTCTCTCATTCTGCTAAACTGTATTGAGTGTAGATCCAAACTGCTCAATCTTTCCTCATAATGCTTCTATCCCAGAAATAACTTAATAAACCTTCTGAACTGCCTCCAAGCCATGAATGTTTTTAAAGCATTTAATTTTCCATCCATTAGATCAAGTCGCTGCCCCCTGTGCTATTTTAAGATTTTCCAGATGGGATGATACTGGGTTTGTGCCTACAATAAATATGGTCTCAGCATAACTATTCAAATGGAGTAGGGGGAGGGTGTTCTCAGCATGGTTCAACTATTTCAAATGAAAGCACAGTAATGTGCGGCAGATGGAATCATGAATTGATAGCATGTGATGGTGTACCTCAGCAGAAAGAAATAGGCTGAGAAAAGACCTGGACACAGATTTGGAGGGCAGATGAATAGGAGAATATCTAACATGATAATTGATCATAATAAACTGCAAGGATTAGATTATGTACAATTGCTTGGCCTACGTTTTGAAAATAAAGCATTGATTTTGTGTGGTTATCCCCACACACAATATAATTTAATATCTGAGTTTAATGGAGTGCCTTATTTAGCAATCAGTATGCATGGGTGTCAAATGTAATGTGCATAAATAGATTACATTTATTTTTTTCCATTATTTATTGAATGTAAAGTATAAGGGTATATTGATCTGTAACATCAATAATATATTGCTTCAAAGACACCAATAAAGCATAATATATTACTCACAAGAATATAATATACTCACTATAACTTTACTTATAGGCCATCCATTCTGTCAGCTGGCATCATGAAGGGAGGCAGTTCATGTGTAGCCATTCAGATGGTAGTTTAACCCTTTGGAACTTGAAAAACCCAAGCAAACCTTTTCAGATCATAGTACCACATGGTAAGCACTTCTGAAAGCTAATAGGTAAGTGTAGGTATATACTACCTTTGCATAATGTTTTTGAAAAAAATGACATAGCATACATATGTATTTTCCTGTACCTTCGGATATTGCTAAAATAGATGCTTTCTGGTGGCCTCTGAGTTGAACTGAATCTTGAACTGAACATAAAGAATGATCCCAGTGCCAGACCAAGTCGGCCTGAGGCAGACCCTGTATCTCATTTACAGCCAGTAAATCATCTGCAACCTCATGTAGGTAGGTTCTGGGAGAGAAGTGAAGCAATCACAAGTTGTAGGAGAGAGAGTCCTGTAGAAGTAGGGAGCACTAGAAGAAGTGACAAAGAAATAATGAGGGAAATAACTAGGAAAGAGTGGGGTGAACACATGGGGTGAAAGGAGGCAGCTGTGAGTGGAGACTGACAACAGTATTCCATAGTTCAGTGCACATTTTGGCCCCATTCTTAAGTGAGCTTTTTTCAAGCTTTTTTTTTGTTGGAAACCTCCAAAGAATCCTTCAGGGACTACCAAAAATGTCACAAATATATCACATTTTCTGAATACCATTGGCCTATGCCAGCAGTGTTCAGTTCAGCCCAATTTTGTAAATGGGATTTCAAACAGGTGTTATGCCTCTAATTCCATTCTCACGGGCAGGTTGTGGATATCTTCTGCATTTGAGAATTTGTCTGCCCTTAAGCACCATATTAGAATTTATAAGTGGCAATCCTCTGCAACAGCCAAAGAGATGCAGAAAATAAAACTGAAGAAAGATGTAGTTTTGGTGATGAAAATTCTGCAAAATTCCTCTTCCAAGTTTTAGAATTAAGTCATAAATTTAAACTTCGAGCTTGGCCATTTCAGAACCAAACCAGGAAACTTCTTTGTTTGGCAAGAGTATCAAGGGATTTGAAGGAAAGACAAGACAATGGAGTTAGGTCCAGATCAGCATAGAGTATTAGACCACTTGCTCCATCTCACCGCTTATTACAGGAATGTGTTTCTTCATTTATCAGACATGTACACCCATATATTGTAAATGAGTATGCCTAAGGAACTGCATTTTCTCAGTGAAGTGGGAAAAAGAAATTTAGTTTGTTGTTGCATCAAAACCTGGCTTCTGAGGGGGGCACTGATTAAAGTTAAGATTTTAAGTGGGTGTCCTTAGTTGGTATGAAGATCAATCCCTATTCAATTAAGGGTTGTTGGTAGACCTCCAAAGCTGGAGGGCCAATCAGAGGCCTCCAGCTTCAAGGAAGTCTAAGTTTCAGTACAAGACAAGCAACTGGTATTGGATCTCAAAAAAGAAGGTTCCCATTCAGTCATTTTTAAAACATAATAAGACCCACAAAAAAATGCCATTCCATTAGATTGTGAGAAATTTCCTACTTGAGCAAGTGGAGAAGGCCTGTAGGACTGCAAGCAGTGCTAGCATCCTGGCCTACCACCAGATGCCCACCAGTTGATCTGCCTCTTGTCATATCAGGAAACTAGGGGTGAATGGAAATTTGGGAAGACTCTTACCTTTAATAAGACCCTTGATGAACCTAATAGCCTGCCCTGAAAAATGTGTTGCTGGAAAAGTGCAGCAGGTCAGGCAGCATCCAAGGAGCAGGAGAATCAACATTTCGGGCATAAGCCCTTCTTCAGGAATATGCCCGAAACGTCGATTCTCCTGCTCCTTGGAGGCTGCCTGACCTGCTGCCCTTTTCCAGCAACACATTTTTCAGCTCTGATCTCCAGCATCTACAGTCCTTACTTTCTCCTAATAGCCTGCCCGCCTACCCTTTCTAGCCACTGAACTTTGTTGTGTGTGCTGCTATCCATATTTTTCAGTATATGGGTTCATTAGGAGGTATGTGGTCTACTGTGTTTGAAAGTAGCCACCTTTTGATCTAACAAGAAGAGTCTTGAAATATAAACAAGACGTAGTTTGTTTCTTCTCTGAGACTATTTACAGTTTATAAGATTAGGCTCTATATTACTATAGTCTGTTAGCAGGACTTAGCCTTAGGTCTGCCTCCTAAGAAATCCTAGTCTACTCTCTCACCAAACCCTTACAACCTCACTGTGGGTGATACTTATTGCACTCAGTCAAGTATTGAGTCTTTCAGAACCTTGCAGTTCCATAAATAACATCTCCCCCGGCTTTTTCTAATAGCTATTACTGTATATTTTTGTCTATATTTACATTTACCACTACCCCACCTACCCCAAGTCTTTTGAGTATACATATTCAGGCAATCTGAAGATTTCACTGTTCTGCCCAAATGTAATCCGTCTAGATTTGGAAGAATGATAGTTTGTTGCACTGAAGGTAGTTGTGTTGGACTATCTTCCTAAGAGGCGGAGGTTTCTAGGTTTTCTTGGAACTGGAAGATCTTTAATTTCTTGTTTTTTCATTTGCAGACAATCCAATCCTTGCTATAATAGGCATTTTTTTCTGCACAGTATCTTGAACTTTTAGTCATTCATTGCTTGTTTCTTCTTCTCTGTGATGTATTCAATGAAGTTTTATGCAACACATCTTCAAGTTGTGTCAGTGGATGTTTGTTTTCAATTTGCCAGTAGATCTGTGCTGAAATAGTACACCTTATTTCTTATTTGTTTACCTTCACCAATTGAATTTTGGTAAAATCAATTTGTTCACTTGCTCAATTGTGCTCTTTAAATATTCATTCATACTTGGTGTAATATGCATCATTGTTGTTAAAGATTCTTCTTTGGAAGATAGGGTGGTCAGGTGTTCTGCTTAAACATGTCCCCTCCTAGTCACTTCAGCCTTCAAGGTGCAGCCTGAATTTATCATAAAAACAGAAATTGCCGCAGAATTCAGCAGATCTAGCAGCACTTATAGAGAGAAAGCACTGTAAATATTTTGAGTCCAGTAACCCTTCTTCAGAACTGAATTTGTCATAATTAATTGTACATTATGTTGTGTTGCAATTTGACTCAATTTTGTTGTGGATGCTTTAATTGTCGCAAGTGGGGCATTCTGTTCGATTACAGCCTCTTTGCATTTCTTTTTGAATCTGAACAACCTTCAGTTTTGATAGCATTGGAAAACATTTACACCAAATCATTATGGTCACAACTTTCCAACTTATTGAGAATATTTTTAAAAAGTAATTCTAACTAATTAATCACATTGGATTCTGCTTTTTGTTTAGATTACTCCATGATCTTGCGGTATTCTGCAAGATCTTCCATTAGCTGTTCCTTGACCATTTGTGCCTTGACCAGCTATTGCTTGACCTTTTAAATCCCTTCCAGCTTTCAAGTGAGATTGACATCAATTCCTGGTTTTGAAGTGCATAAAAGTTTTCTAGTTTGGCATTCTTTAGGTTGAAGACAAGCCCATAGCATACCTCTAACATTACATGCAATTCCCCAAATAATATAGTTGAACTTCTACCAGCTGTAAACTTTGTTTTAGCAGCCGAGGCTCACTATCTGAAAATATTGTGTCATTTTGTCCCATGTTTAATTTGAAATTGGTGAGTCATCCTTTGACATAGATATATGTTTGCCAAAATGTATGGTCTGAGTTACCAATTTCCCCTAGCAAGACTTTGGGTTTGTCTCCTCCTCCAGTTATTTGTATAGGTAGTTCTTTCATATTTTTGCTTTTCTGAAGCTAGGTCCTGGTTCAGCACATATTCTGACTGGATTTTGTTTCATAGCAAAAGCAATTGGTTTTGATAGCTGGGTATTGTTCACATCTATGAGATTTCTTTGCTTCACAACATTGGGAAGGATTTTTAGAGTCTGATGTCTGTCCTAACTGCTGAATTGGCATATCACATATGTCATTTATAGTTCTGTACCTGAAGAATTAAATAGAATTTGATGACCCCTTGTGTCTAGCTTGATTTTTTTCTCCTTAAGATCAGTCTGTGTTGCTTTGAGACCTCCACTTCACTAATTGACTGAATGGGTTTCAAAAGTAACATCTTCTTTGGACTGTAATAAATCTGACAAAGATTTATCAATAATGCTTTTAGGAAATGTTCTCTTATGAATGCTGATTTTGTTACCATAGTTACATCTGTTCACTAGTCTGTAATGAAAGTATCTATGGATTCTTGTGGATGCTGCATTCTTCTGTTAAATCTTACTCTTACAAGAATTTTATTATTGCATTTTTTTAACCCCATGGCCAGTAATATAGCATCAATTGTACATGCAACCATGCACAGAAATACATTTATTTGTTCAGCTTCTGACTTAGTACCCAATTTAGAAGCTATTCGTCTCAAAAATTGTTTCCTTAAGGATTTCTAATTTTATGGCAATTCTCCTGTACTTACCTTCTATTCTAGTGGTTTTTCCTGCTCTTTACGACTTTAATAAACGATTCAACATTTAACCAGCAGTAATGTAAGTTTTACCTGTCTTTTCTGGATGTCAATAGAAGTTTCCCTCACCCTTCATGGCCTGAATGAATGAAGGATTTCCCAACTTTAATGTAGTCTCCCAAAAAATGTCAATGTGAGACCCGAATAGTTCACTTCTTTAAATTACTCAATGCTTCTCTGCCTTAAAAAGCTGGGTTTGTGATTTCCCCAGATCTCCCCCCACACCCAGATTATGTGATTTTCTCTCTTAACCCTGTTAGTTTCATTTTTATGCTTGGTCACATCTTGTGGCATCCTTGTGCTATGGCATACAACTTGCAAGCTGGGTTATCACTTATTTTTTTTTAAATTCTCATCTTTTCAACTTGAACTACTGTACAGTTTAAATTTTTCACTCTGTACCAGAGATTCTTAATTTTGACTCGTACAACTCACACCAATTCGCTAAACCTAGATTAGGCACCGCTTCAACAGAACTCTGCCTCACAGTGCAACCTCTATTTCTGCCTTGCAGCTGCAGGTTTTGTCTATTTCAGTCCATCTTTTATCACTTCTCAAATACATTCTTTCTGATTAACATAAATGTTTTTCAAGTTGAAAGACCTAGCTCTTTAAGAAAAAAGGTGCTTACCACTCTGAGGGAAGAAATGGCAGTTAAATGTTCCTAATGCTATAACTATAAAACTTTCTGAAAGAAAGTACAGCTAAAAAACACTAAAAAGGTTTTTTCTACACTAACAAGATTCACCTATATCTTAAGTGGTTTCACCACTTTACCTCTCCAAATAGGCACAAAGGTAGAGCGAAACCCTGTGGTGTCATCAGTCCTTATTTGGCATGAATGCCATCCAGCATCTGAAACCTGAATTACAAATTAGCAATGTTAAACCTCCAAGCCTCCAGTTCTAATAGCACCTCTCTTTAAGGGACAAAACCTACGAAAGGAACAGTAACAAGAAAACTAAAGGGATACAGAAATAAGAGAAAAAAAACAAAGGGCAGAAAACCAAAACTAATAAAAAAAACAAATACTACATACTAATTTAAAAGTAAAGACTCCAAAAAGAAATGAAGGCATACACTAATTATACATTAGACATCAACTGATGCTTTTACCTAATTAAATACATTCAAGCACCACATGCAGTTTGCTTTTACAGATCAAATGATAGATGATGCCAAGAAAAGATCTCTGACAATCTTGTTTACCATCAGTATAGAGGAACTTTGCAGAATTAATACATCTGGTCTTTCTGTGGATGATCAGAAATATCCATAAAACATCTGGAAGATTCTTGAACACCGGCTCAAGCTAAGAATTAACTTCAAGATTAACAAACTCCAACTCATGTCATACAAACAGCAACACCAAGAACTGATTCACCAGTTTGTTGGCAAATGCCTAATCAAAGGCCTTAGTGTGACTTTCCCAAAAAACAACCCTCAGAGAGGCTTATCAAATTAATAACTGACTCCATGGCAATAAAAGCCTTTGGAAAGGATCTTCAGAGCAAAGAAAATGCCATTCCATTGACATGTCATGGATGCAAGTGTGAAACTTTAGTGGCAGACCAACTAAATTGCATGCTTTAGGTGCAACCAACACTATAGTTAAGGTCAGCAATGCTCAGCATGCCAAAATAATCTGTAACACTTGCATTTCATCCTACCTCCTCAAAGGATGCCCAGCTCTGTTTGACATTGTAAAGCATGTGGCACTTAAGGACATTGGCCCCACATGTGCAGGAATTCTGCTTTCAAAGGCCAAGCCATACCCAAGGACACAACACAGGTGATTAGCAAGACAGTACAACTCCATAACACTGGGAGTGAGGAAAATGTTCAGAAGATACACAAATACAAATACATCCATGAGCCAACCAAATGAAAAGTAAATTTCAGAAGATGATCAAGTTTTCCATATTGTTAACCTCACATACCATGTCAATGTTATAAAGTAATCTGAAGCTTTTAAAACCATTAATATCATATGTTCTGAAAAGGCAGGGGAACGCAGCTTTTATATTAACATCAAGAAGAGAGTTAATGCCAACATACTTCTACTATGCATCCATAAAGACATGTATCTTAGCAGGTGACACTCCATGGTACAACCTACAAGCAACTGTCTCACAATGTGTAACAGATTACCAACTCTGTATTGGTAGAATTGCACTGCACTGCCAAAGTGCAAGCTTACCTTGACTTCCCAATATCTTCTACCTGTTGGATATCAACAGTCAAACAGTCATAGGACTACCAGAATGCACAGATTTCAATGTAGTCACAACTCATGATACTCAAACCACACACGTCGTGTTGAAACAAGCCAGGAGCAGAGCCGGCCTGAGGTATTTTCTAACCAACCTATTCAGACATGTTATAACATATCTCTGGAGCAGGTAGGACTTGAACCTGTGTCTGTCTCCTACTTCAGAGGTAAGGACACTTCAATACACCACAGCAGCTCTTCAAACCAGGCATGGCACATTCAAACCAGATTTCAGATACCTGTACCGTGACCACTTTGACATGATTGGCAGTTTTAAAGGTGGTGCAATATTGCATCTTAAGAATGATGCAACCGCTTATATCAGCTCTCTGAGGACATGCATGTGCACATTCAGGAGAAGCTTTGAGCAGAACTGAATGAAATGGAGCAAAGTGGTATAATTTGGAAGCTTGACCATCACACAGATTGGTACAGGTCCATCATATATGCTTTAAAGAAATACGATTCATTATGATAATGCCTAGATCCAAGGTACCTCAACCCTTCTGTTAAAAGGTGGCCACATAAAATACTGATGCTGGAAGAATTAATTCCTAAATTTTCCAGAGGAATATTATTCTCCAACTGGATGTGAAGCAAAGCTACTAAACTGTCTGTGTAGCTGAAGAATCAGGTGCTTACAGCATTTTGGACATATTTTGATATACTATTTCTGATGGTTACCGGTCCAAAGATGTGCTGGTTAGGTGGATTGGCTATACTAAGTTGCCTGTAGTGTCCAGGGATGTGGAGGCTAGGTGGATTAGCCATGGGAAATGCATGGTTACAGGGATAGTATGGGGGTGGGTGTGTGTGTGGGGTGAGGGGGGGTACGGATCTGGGCAGGATGCTCGTCGGAAGGTTGGTGTGAACTCGATGGTTCGAATGACCTGTTTCCACACTGTAGGGATTCTAAGCTATTAGCCAGCCAAGATCTGTTACAGCAACACATGGATTGGTTTATTGAAAATGTACCTGCAGTTGCATAGCTCACAATATCGCTTGCAGTGAAAGGTAAAACATAGGCAGAGCATCACCATAACCTTATCTAGAGGTGATAGTAGTGCAATGACATGAATTGGTATTTAATGGCACAAAGTGCCAGATCAATATCAGCCAGATAGATTTTAGAGGTTCCAGTACTCTGCACTCGGAGCTTATCCTCAAGCAAAACCAAAGATGTTAAACAAATGCCAACTCTACAGAATAAATAAGAACAGCGATGTTGACTCAACGTTTCAACTTTCTCTCTCTATATATTCCAATGCCATGGAAATCGCCACTGCAAGATTTGCTCAGGAAGAACATCCCGTATTGGCAGCAAGACAACCATTTGTGATTCTTTCAAATAGGTTCGGTCAGTAAATTCATGCTTGCTGCAATCCTATGACCTCAGGAAAGACATGATTCTCAAAATGAATGCATCAAAAAAAGCATAGGCATGTGTCTTTTGTAACATAAAAAGTCTGTTGCTTTTGGTTCAAAAACGCTGTCATCTGCTCAAGCAAACTATTCCAATATGGAGTCATTAGCTCCTGCAATTAGCATCAAGTTCACACCTCCTGATTTGGTGGAAAAAAAACATTGGTAAATGAGGTCTAAGCCAGTAGAAGTCTAAGCCATACCTGCTGAATGTAACTAACAAATGCACTACTACACATTGAACATCTACTTGTCAAAGGACTGACTTTGAAGTGAATGCAAACCAGGTACCAGGATGATTACATCTGCCATGTTGAATGGATTACCAAATCCACAGGAAGACCAAAATGTTTCTCCTGATGTACTTGTTGATACTGTTAATGATGAAGTTGATAACATTACCAACATTAATTCGTTAAATTTTGACCAGTGTAAACTGTTGCAATTGGCAATTGCTGAACATAAACTGTAGGATCTACAAAAGATCATTATTCAGGGATGACATGACAATATTAATCAAGTGCCTGGGAACATTAGTTAATTTTGGCCATACAGAGACAAACTTGATATATCGCAAGTTCAAATACCTAAAACATAGCACTAAGCTATTATGTTAAACAAGGGACATGTGGATATTAAACTCACAAGACAGCTAGCACATGCATTTGTGTACTAACCTCGGATGATCAGGGTATTCAACAATTTGTGAATGCATGAGAAGCAGGCCGAACATACCAATAGCAGCAGAGGGAGCTTCTACATCCAAATGATGCTCGATCCATTCCTTGAACAAAAGTAACAACAGACTTCATCACACTGCATGGGGAAGATTTACAGCCCTCTGCTGGATTACTTCTCCACATTTCCTATTGTTTCATTATGTAGCAACATGAGTACAACAGTTGCTGATATGAGGATTAATTATTCAGCATCCCAGAACAAATAGTGTTTGACAACAGAACACAGTTCAAATCAGTGATCACCAAATGTCAAGCACTAAAACAACAGTTTTGTTTGGGAGTTTTTACCTTTGAAAACTGGGTTGATATTGTATTATGTTTCAGTTTGTCAGTATACCTTTAAGAGACATGCCCATGATATGATCAATAGCACAGCATTGGACTTGAGGGTATAAAGGTCTCAGTTTTCATGTTAACTTAAGCTCCTTGAAATATGCAATACCACATTATAGTCCAACAGGTTTATTTGGAAGCACTAGCTTTCGGACCACTGCTCCTTCTTCAGGTGGTTGTGAAGCAGGACTATAAGACACAGAATTTAGAGCAAAAGATTACAATGTCAAGCAAGTAAAATGAGGCATTTAACAAACCTAGATTATTGTTAACTCTTTCATCTTTTAGAATGGGTTACGGGTTTTGGTTTATTAATATGTAAATCCCAAAACTTCTTTTAAGTCACATACATTCTCAAGGTAACTTAAGGTTTTATAAAAAAAGGTGAGATCTCAGCTCAGACAATGCATTAAAGGTATGAGATCAGTGTCTGTCTGTATCTCAATCTTGAGTCACACTGGTTCTATTTCTAAAGTGAATTTACAAAATATTATATGGATTGACTGCCTGCATTGATTGCATTTTTTGAGAAAAATAGAATGTATCTGCAAAGTGTACGTGTGAGTGCACATGAGAGAATGTGTGTTTGCATGTGTGCAAGCTTGGTAAAGCATGTGTGTGAGTGTGATGGGGTATAAGCCTGTGAGAGGGTGCATGTGTGGTTGTGGGTGTGGGGATGTACGTGTGGAGGTGTATGTGTGTACATATGAGAGAGAGGATGTGTATGAGAGAAGGTCTACATGAGTGTGTGAGTATGTAAGAGTGTGTGTTTGTGTATGTGAGAGAGAGAGAAAGTATATAGTGTAGTGGAGTCACCTGTAGTGTAACATGAATGCAAGGTCCTGGTTAAAGCCATCCTCATGGGTTCCGAACTTGGCTATCAGCCTCCGCTCGGCCACTTTGCATTGTTACTTGTCCTGAAGATCTGAGACTGAATGTCCCTGACCACTAAGGTGTTCCTCAACTGGGAGAGAACATCCCTGTCTGGTGATTGTTGTGCGGTGTCCATTCAGCCATTGGCATAACATCTGCTTGGTCCCGCCAATATACCATGCCTCAGGGCAATCTTGCAAGATGTCAACAGTGATCCCAATGAGGCAACCAATGAACCGGAACAGTCATCCCAACGATCCGTAGAGGAGCAACCAAAGAAGGAGTCGATTTGGACCCATCCAGAGGGCTGCTGCCTTGGGCTTGACATGTATACACAAACTGTCAGGAAATGTGTGAATGCCAGATTCATTAGCCGCACCCACAAGGTAGATAAAACATCACCCGAACGCAACTCAGTGCCATCCAGGCTCTCAAAGCCAATAGCAACATTGTCATCAAACCAGGCAGATAAAGGAGGAGCCATTGTCATTCAGAATAGAACAGACCACTGCAAGGAAGTGTACCAACAATTGAAGAACCAGGAACACTACAGGCAACTATCGGTCAATCTGACCAAAGAACTCACCCATGCACTAAACACACTGATCAAGATTCGGCACGGTGTCTCAGTGATTAGTACTGCTGCCTCACAGCACCAGGGTCCCAGGTTCAATTCTGTCTGTGTGGAGTTTGTACATTCTCCCTTTGTCTGCGTGGGTTTCCTCTGGGTGCTCTGGTTTCCTCCCACAATCCAAAGATGTGCAGGTCAGGTGAATTGGCCATGCTAAATTGCCCATAGTGTTAGGTGCATTAGTCAGAGGGAAATGGGTCTGGGTGGGGTACACTTCAGAGGGTCGGTGTGGACTGGTTGGGCCGAAGGGCCTGTTTCCACACTGTAGGGAATCTAATCATCTCATCAAGACTTTTGATCCAGTCCTTCAGGGTTCCCTATGCGCTCTCATCCCACGTACTTCTTGCGTAGGGGACTTCTATGCCTTCCGAAAATACACAAAGCCAACACACCAGGACGTCCCATTATATCAGGTATTGGGACCTTGTGTGGGAACCTCTCTGGCTATGTTGAAGGCATCTTGAAACCCATTGTACAGGAGACCCCCAGCTTCTGTCGCGACAGATTTATTACAGAAACTCAGCACCCATGGACCACTTAAACCGGGAACATTCCTCATCCCAATGGATGTTTCAGCACTCTACATCAGCATCCCCCACGATGACGGCATCATGGCAACAGCCTCAGTACTCAACACCAACAACTACCAACCTCCAAGCACCGTCCTACAACTCATCTGCTTCATCCTCGACCACAACATTTTCACCTTTGACACCCATTTCTTCATCTAGACACACAGAACAGCCATAGGGACCAAATTGGCATCCCAATATGCCAACATTTTCATGCACTGGTTCAAACAAGACATCTTCTCCATGCAGGACTTCCAATCAACACTATACACCAGGTATATTGACGACATTTTCTTCCTCTGGACGCATGGCGAGGAGTCACTGAAACAACTACACAGAGATATAAACGAGTTTCATCCCACCATCTGACTTACCATGGACTATTCTTTAATATCTTGGACACATGCATCGCCATCAAGGATGGGCACCTCAGCACTCTACTGCAAACCCATGGATAACTCATGATGCTACACTTCTCTAGCTTCCACCCTAAACATATTAAAACAGCCACCCCCTATGGATAAGCCCTGTGCATACACAGGAGCTGTTCAGATGGGGAGCACCTTGCTGGCACCTGAATGTGCTCAAGGATGCCCTCATAAGAACAGAATACGATGCTCAACTCATCGAACGCCAGTTCCGACATGCCAGAGCGAGAAACCATAAGACCATAAGACATAGGAGTGGAAGTAAGGCCATTCGGCCCATCAAGTCCACTCCGCCATTCAATCATGGCTGATGCGCATTTCAGCTCCACTTACCAGCGTTCTCCCCGTAGCCCTTAATTCCTCGAGACAACAAGAATCTATCAATCTCGGCCTTGAAGACATTTAGCGTCCCGGCTTCCACTGCACTCCGTGGCAATGAATTCCACAGGCCCACCACTCTCTGGCTGAAGAAATGCCTACGCATTTCTGTTCTGAAATGACCCCCTCTAATTCTAAGGCTGTGTCCACGGGTCCTAGTCTCCTCGTTTAACTGAAACAATTTCCTAGCATCCACCTTTTCCAAGCCATGTATTATTTTGTACGTCTCTATTAAGTCTCCCCTTAATCTTCTAAACTCCAACGATTACATTCCCAGTATCCTCAGCCGTTCCTCATATGTTAGACCTGTCATTCCAGGGATCATCCTTGTGAATCTCCGCTGGTCACGTTCCAGTGCCAGTATGTCCTTCCTGAGGTGTGGGGACCAAAACTGGACACAGTACTCCAAATGGGGCCTAACCAGAGCTTTATAAAGTCTTAGTAGTACATCTCTGCTTTTATATTCCAACCCTCTTGAGATAAGAGACAATATTGCATTCGCTTTCTTAATCACGGACTCAACCTGCATGTTTACCTTTAGAGAATCCTCGACTAGCACTCCCAGATCCCTTTGTGCTTTGGCTTTATTAATTTTCTCACCATTTGATGTCTCAACCATAATGATGTCCTCAGGAAATAAGTATAGATTGCAATCAATAGGGTACTCTTTGTTGTGCAGTACTTCCTGGGAGCCGAAAAACTATGCCATGTTCTTCGCAGCCTGCCAAGACTTTCCCTACGCCTCCACCTCTCACCTTTAAATGACCGCTAAACCTTAAACAGATCATTGTTCACAGCAAACTGCCCAACCTTCAAGACAACATCGACCACAGCACCATAAAACCCTGTCATGGCAACTACTGCAAGACATATCAGAGTGTCAGCACGGATAATAACATGTGGACACCACCCACCATGTACGCGGCAGGTACTCATGTGACTCGCCAACGTTGTCTATCTCATACGCTGCAGGCAAGGTTGCCCCAAGGCATGGTATATTGGTGAGACCGAGCAGAGGCTATGACAACGGATGAATGGATACTGCGCAACAATCACCAGACAGGGGTGTTCTCTCCCATTTGGGGAACACTTCAGCAGTCAGTGACATTCAGCCTCGGATCTTTGGGTGACCAGACTATAGGGCGGACTTCAGGACAGGCAACAATACAAAGTGGCCGAGCGGAGGCTGATAGCCAAGTTCGGTACCCATGAGGATGGCTTTAACCGGGACCTTGCGTTCAGGTCATACTACATGTGACTCCACTACACTATACATTCTCTCTCTCTTACACACATACACACACTCATACATACTCGCACACTCATGCAGACCCTCTCTCATACACACGGTCTCTGTCATACACACACATACATTCTCCACACTCACCCATGCACACACACTCTCACAGGCTTATACACCATCACACTCCTACACACACACTTTGCCAAGTTTGCACTCACGCAAACACACACTCTCTCATGTGGACTGACACTTACATGCACACACTCACTCACATGCTCTCTCTCTCTCCGCCCCCCCCCCTCCTCTCTGAGTCTACCCCACAGCTCTCTCTTTCACTCCCCTCTCTCTCTCCTGCACACGCACACAGATATACGTCTATGGGGTGAATTTGTATTTGCAGAATTATATTTGCAGATACATTTTTTGCTCAAAAATACACGACCTTTAGGCAATCAATGCAGGCAGTCAATCCATATAAGATTTTGTAAATTCCACTTTGGAAATAGAACCAGTCTGACTCAAGATTGGGATTTTGACATCTCACACCTTTAATGCATTGCCTGAGCTGAGATCTCACCTTTATTTTACAAAACCTTAAGTTATCTTGAGAATGTGACTTAAAAGAAGTTCTGGGATTTGCATATTAATGAACCAAAACCTGTAACCCATTAGAAAAGATGAAAGACTTAACAACAATCTAGGTTTGTTAAATATATCATTTTACTTGCATGACATTGTAATCTTTTGCTATGAGTTCTATGTTTTATGGTCCTGCTTCACAACCACCTGAAGAAGGAGCAGCGCTCAAAAAGCTAGTGCTTCCAAATAAACCTGTTGAACTATAACGTGGTGTTGTGTATTTTTTAACTTTGTCCACTCCAGTCTGATACCAGCTCCTCCACATCCTTGAAACATGACATGCTAATGAAAGCTTGCTATTCTTTGTAATCAAATAGCTTAATGTTCACCCAGGCTCTGAAGTAACTATATTAATGAGCTGTACTAAATGTCCATTGGCTGTTCAATGCAACAATACCCAATTTTAGTTATAGTTCTTATTACTGCATTACTCAGTTAAATTCTGAAGGACAGCATAAGCACATCAGATAATAGTACCCTGCTCAAGGTGAAACATTCATCATATATTATCTAATATCTGCAAGGCTATCCACCTGATCTAATATAAAGAGTCTTATAGAGGAAACAAAATATAATTTATTGCTTCTCTGCAATTATTTACACATAATAAGAAAAGTTTATGTGTGCATTACTACTAAGGCTATTGGGAGGACTTAGCCTTAGGTTTGTCTTCTACAAGAGTTCCCTTGTAGCTACTGACTTGGATGAGCCAAAACAAAACAATAAATATGTCGGTTTGGTACAATAGCATCACTAACTATATTTTTATTCGAACTGAATTATTGTTGCATTTTTCATTTAGGAGTTCATTAATGATAGGAGATAGCCACAGAACACTGGTACCCATTGTATACATAATTGTGATGACAACAGTTTCCTATTAATGCTAATGGTCTAATGATCAACTGTTTGTCTGGATTGCTTTATTCTGTGACTATTTTATTGAAAACTGTAAAACATATTACAAATTATAAAGCAGATATCACAACAAACCTACTGATTTCTGTATGTACAGACCAATGCCAGGTGAGTTGCATCATTGTATACACACAGTACATAGAGTTATTAAAGGTGAACTCTCTTAAAGGCAGGGTACAGATATAAAATTCCCACCTTTCCAAAAGAAAATTTAACTATTTAGAATAACAAGTGAGTCTGAGTCACTATAGGGTGGCATGGTGGCTCAGCGGTTAGCACTGCTGCCTCACAGCACCAGGAACCTGGATTTGATTCCCGCCTTGGGCGACCGTCTGTGTGGAGTTTGCACATTCACCCTGTGTCTGCGTGGGTTTCCTCCGGATGCTCCAGTTTCCTCCCACAATCCAAAGGTGTACAAGTCAGGTGAACTGGTCATGCTAAATTGCCCAGAGTGTTAGTCAGGGGTAAATATAGGTTAGGGGAATGGGTCTGGGTGGGTTACCCTTGGAAGGATCGGTGTGGACTTGCTGGGCCAATTGGCCTGTTTCCATACTGTAGGGAATCTTGTCTAATTTAAAATAATGGATAGGCAATAGAGGAACTTTGATTATCCAGCAAGATTGCAAGTTTCCGATGTTTGGCTAAACTATGTTATCCGGCATTCGATTAACTAAACGAAATACTGACCGCCTGTATATGCAGACCTCATGATGGAAGTGCAGTTGATTATCAGTGATGTTATCTGTCATCTTGTTTCTCCTGTCGAATTTATCTTTAATGAGCTGCAGTTGCTGTCTCAGAATGTTTAGTGTCTGGTTAATTCAAACCAGTGATTAATCAGTTATTTTTGAGTGGTTCAAGCATTCTTGGTATTTACTGTTTATTTCTTAAAACCTTTTAGTTCATTTTGAAACTTGGTTTTGCACCCTGGACTTTCTAATTCTATTTATGTTTTAGCCAGATCCAATACATCTTCTCCTTCATAACCTTCTCTAATAACTATGCAATCTCTCTGTATAGCTTTCGTTTTTTAAACCAGTATCAGTTCTCCAGGCTACTTAAATGGTTCTTTGGCTTCCTTTATATCCTGCTTGAATTATTTTACTAGAATATCAATTGTTGTCACTTATTTCTGAAAGGACTCTCTTATAAGTGATTTACTGCTTTTTTTTCTTTATGCTATTCATTTCCACAAGTTTCTGCAGATCTGTATTTTCCCTAGCATTGCCTGAGTTCAAGCTGACATTTACGTAGTTGTTCCCACTGAGCCTGTTCTTTTAAACTGGCACAGTGTCCCATAACTGGCAATATTTAGAATGGATTAATGATATAAATATAGGTTATCTTGCTCCCTCACATTTTTCAGCATTTCATACAGTTTGTAGGCTGAGGGGAGATATCCCCTAAAGATTTCATCATCTCAGAGTTGGTCAAGTATGGCTTTATCCTGAACTAGATGTTCAGTCTTTTTTCTCTTCTTGAACTTCTATTTCTCTCACCACAACAGAGAGCTGAGGTGTTAGCTCCACGAATTCAGAAAAAAAGTGTTCCATTTTTCTGTCGTACTCAGTTCTGCAAGTGTTTCAAGATGCAGTTCCTGATGTGACACTGATGTTTGACTGATTCCATGAATTGTGACTAGCACAAGATCACACCACACTGGTATACTGTAATTGCTAGCCCATTTGTGTCTATCACATAGAACATCTGCAACATCCAAGTGAATTGATTGTACTTGCCTGCCAAAACTATTTATTAATTGCACAATTTGTTAAGTGTGTTCAGGAAAGTTTCCTCAAGCAGTATATAGAGGGTCCTACTCGGGAAGGAGCAAAACTCGACCTACTCTTGGGAAATAGCGCAGGATAGTTGATTGAGGTGACAGTCATGATTTGGATGCCGGTGTTGGACTGGGGTATACAAAGGTGGGGGAGCATTTTGGCACCAGTGACAATAGTTCTATTAATTTTAAAATACTCATGGAGAAGGACAAAACTGGTCCACAGGTTCAAGTTCTAGATTGGGGCAAGGCAAATTTTGTTGGAATTAGATAGAAGCTTGCAGGATTTAATTTAAGTAGCTTGTTTGCAGGAAAAGGGACCTCCGGCAAGTGAGAAGTCTTTAAAAGTAAGATAACTCGAGTTCAAGGTCTATATATTCCTGTGAGGTGAAAGACATGGTTGACAGGAATAGGGAACCTGGAAGACAAGAGATATTGAGCCTTTCACCAGAAAATAGAAGGACGTATGGCTCTGATACAGGCAGCTAAAATCAAGGGAATCCCTGGAGGAATATAGGGGATAGAAAGAGAATACAACCCCTCAAGGACCAAAGTGGACATTTATGTGTAGAAATTCAGGAGATGGTCAAGGTCCTCAATGAATATTTCTCCTCTGTATTTACCGTGGAGAAAGACATGAAGACTTGGGAACTTGGCAAAGGTAGTAATCGTATCTTGAGAACAGTCCATATCACAATAGAGGAGGTGTTGGATATATTAGAATGTGTGAAGGTGGATAAATATCCTGGTCCTGACCAGATATATCCAAGAATACTGCAAAAAGCTAGAGAAGAAATTGCAGGGACCCTGGCTGATATTTTTGCATCATCATTAGCCATAGGTGAGGTCCCGGAAGACTGGAGGGTAGTGAATGTTGTGCTCTTATTTAAGAAGGGCTGCACAGAAAAGACTGGGATCTATAGATTAGTAAGCCTAACATCTGTGGTAGGGAAATTACTTGAGAAGATTCTGAGATAAGATACGCATGCATTTGGAAAGACAGGATTTGATAAGAAGTAGTCAGAATGGCTTTGTGTGGGAGATCATTCCTCACAAATTTGTTAGAGTTCTTTGACGAAGTGACCAGGAAGGTTGATGAGGGCAGGACGGTAGGCGTAGTTTATATAGATTTCAGTAAGGCCTTTGGTAAGGTTCCACATGGTAGGCTGCTCTGGTTGGTTAGATTGCATGGAATCCAGGGGGAGCTTGCAAATTAAATACGCAATTGGCTTGTTGGTAGGAAGCAGAGGGTCATAGTGGAAGAATGCTTGTCGCAATAGAAGCCTGTGACTAGTGGAGTGCCTCAGGGGTCAGTGCTGGGCCCATTGCTGTTTGTTATCTATATCTATATGCGAATCTACAAGGCATGATTAGTAAGTTTGCATATGACACTGAAATAGGCAATATCATGGATAATGAAGAAGATTATCAGAAATTGCATCAGGACCTTGATCAACTGGGGAAGTGGGCTGAGAAATGGCAAATGGAGTTTAATATAGATAAGTGTGGGGTCTTGCATTTTGGAAAGTCAAATCAAGGTAGGAATTTCATGGTGAATGGTAGGGCTTTAAATAGTGTAGTGGAATAGAAGGGCCTTGGAGTTCAGGTGCACGGTTCTCTGAAAGTGGAGTCACAGGTAGACAGGGCACTGAAGAAGGCTTTTGGCATATTGGCCTTCATCAGTCAGGGCATTGAGTAGAGACGTTGGGAAGTTCTGTTGCAGTTGTACAGGACATTGGTGAGGCCACACTGGAATATTGTTTTCAGTTTTGGTCATCTTGCTATAGGAAGGATGTTATTAAACTAGAAAGAATGCAGAGGAAATTTACAAGGATATTGCCAGAACCTAATGGTCTGAGTTGTCGAAAAAGTCTGTACAAGCTAGGACTTTTTTCTTTAGAGTTTAGGAGACTGAGAGGGGATCTTATAGAAGTGTATAAGATCATAAAACTCATGGATATGATCAGTGCACTCAGTCTTTTTCCCAGGGTTGGGGAATCGAGGACTAGAGGGCATAAGTATAAGGTTAGAGAGGAAAAGATAAAAGGGAACCTGAGGAGCAACTTTTTTACACAGAGGGTGGTACGCATATGGAATGAACTGCCAGTAGAAGTTGAGATGGATACATTAGCAACATGGAAAAGACTTTTGGACAAATACATGGTTCGGAAAGGTTTAGAAGGATATGGGCCAAGTGCAAGGAAATGGAGTTAGTGTAGATGGACATTTTGGAGAAAGTGAGGACTGCAGATGCTGGAGATCAGAGCTGAAAAATCTGTTGCTGGAAAAGCGTGGCAGGTCAGGCAGCATCAAAGGCGCAGGAGAATCGATGTTTCGGCCATAAGCCCTTCTTCAGGAATTAGGAGGG